>NC_142443.1:98244000-98395833 GCF_059453495.1 Arachis ipaensis | reverse complement strand
TAAATAATATTACCCAATCAGAATAAAACAAGTCATGAAGTACGAGAATAATGCAAGAGATATTTAACAATTGAGCAAGAAAATTCAACACCAAAGAAAAAGTATCAAATTTAGAAAAGAATATAAAAATATGCACAAAATTAAAATGCAATGAGTGAAGGTATGTAAATGCAATAAGGAGAATAGAATGAAAGAGAATAAGGGTGAGAAGTTAAAGAAATGAAGAAGAAGAAAGTGAGAAAGGAGGAAGAAAGAAGGAGAAAGGATAGAAGAAAGAAGTAAGAAATGAAAAACAGGGCGTGATGCATATACATCACGCGTGCGCGTCAAAACTGAAACGGCCATGCGGACACCCCGGGTTCGATTCCCGGCAACGGCGCCAAAAATTGATGGCGGAAAAATCGTCGGTAAAGAATTTCACAAAATTGATCGCGTTGTAAGTATAGATCTAAACCGACAATTAAACCTCAATCAAATTTAAATAGTTTGTCACTTAAGCAAACCCAATAATAATCAACCGAAGTATTTAAACCTCAGGTCGTTTCTCAAGGAATTACAGGGAAGTGTAGTTATTATTGGTTATGGGAAAGTATCTTTTTGGGTTTTTAAATGTTGAACAAGGAATTTAAATGACATGGAAATAAACCAACAATTAAGAAAAGTCTTAGCAAGGATTGATAATCAGAATTCCTATCTTCATTATCAGTGTCAATTGTGATAGTAATTATAAATTGCACTCACTTAGTTAACCTCTAACAAATGAAGAAAAGTCAAGTGAGAAATAATTAACTTAAGTCCATAAGTCCTAATCAAAGATTAGAGTTAGTGAGCTCAAGCCAAGTAGCAACTTTCAAACACCAATCAACAAAAGACTTTTGATAATTCAAGAGTCTCCAAATAATCAATCCAAGTTAAGAATGTAAAAAGCTAAATTAAAATCCAACCAAGCATTTCATCAAACACTTGGTGGGCACAAAATAAAAGCATAAAAAAATAGAGAATGTAAAATCTAAAACCAACAATTGCAAGCATCAATGATAACAAATAAAGGAAGAAGCAATAAACATGAAATACCTCAAATTGCATTAAAAGGGGAAATCAAATCTTACATGAGAATTCATAAACTAAATTGGCATCATAAAGTAATCAACAAGGAAAATAAATAAACTAGAAAACCAGAACAATCAAAAGTAGAAGAGAAACTAAATTGAAATAAGATAGAATTCAGAAATTGAAAAGGAATAAAACTAAGAATCCTAAAATCTAGAGAGAGGAGAGAGCCTCCTCTCTCTCTAGAAAACTACATCTAAAACCTAAAATTATGTGAATAAATGTTGTCTGATTGATTCCTTTACTCTGCAGTCTCTAATCAGTGTTTTTGGGCTTGAAACTGGGCTAAAAACAGCCCAGAAATCGCCCCAGCATTTTTTGATACGTGCAGCACGTGGCTCTATCACGCGTACGCGTCGCTGAACTTTCGCAAGGTCACACGTACGCGTGATCCACGCGTGCGTGTCACCTAATTGCATGGCAACTATGGCAAATTGCATATCATTTTGAATTAGTTTGATTTTATAAATGATTTAATATTTATGCTGGTTTAATTTTGAAAAAGATTTATCATTGGAAATTGTTGGATTTGAAAATAATTTGACATTAGAACTTGTTGAATTTTAGAAAATGATTGAGATTTGGAAATGGTTGAAAAAGAGTTTGAGGAATGTTTGGATGGGACCCGAAAAGGGTGGCAGAGTCTAAGTTTTAGAGGAGATTGATAAACTCCGATTTTGTGGTTTATCTTGTGCTTATTTTGGGAGATTTTATCAATATTTCTCACACTTATTTGCAAGAAATGCATAGTTTTGTGTTCACTTCTCAATATTGCTCCATGATGGAAAACATGCTTATTTTGTCTTAAAATTGCCATATTTTAATCCTCTTCTATTGCCATTCGATGCCGTGATGTATTTGTTGAGTAATTTCAGGAATTATAGGGTAGGAATGACTTAGAAGAGAGGGAGAAAGCATGTACAAAAAGGGAGGAACATGAAGAATTGAAATCTTGGGAGAAGCAGCATCGGCGCGCCCGTGCACTCCACGCGCACGCGTGGATGAGGTTAGCTGGAAGCGGCACGCAAGGATGGACGCATCCGCGCAGATCAAAAGATTCCTATTGACGCGCATGCGCACTTGGCGCACACACGTGTATCGCAAAAGCAATCGGCGTGCGCATACGCATGGCGCCCACGCGTGGGAAGCTGCACGTGACCTCGTTAAAGGAAATCGTGCCTGGCGATTTCTGAGGCTCATCAGGCCCAATTTCAAGCTGTTTCTGCATGAAAAAGACCCAAGGATGCTAGGGGAAAAGGGGGGATCAATCATTTTTACACAAGACACAATTTTAGCTAGTTTTTGGTTTTCTTTGGTTATTCTAGAGAGAGAAACCCTTGTTCCTCTCTAGATCTAGTTTTAATTTGATCTTCCCTTGTTGGATTGTGAATTGGATTTTGTTAATTACTAGTTTTAATTGTTCAATTTGAATTCCTTGTTACAATTTTGCTTATATCTAGTGATAGTTTTATGAACCCTTATTAATTTTCATTTTATACCCATTTCATAAATGTTGTGAATCTTGACTTGTTGATGTTACATTGATGATTTCTATGTTTAGTTTTGTTGTTTGGATGATTGTATGTTGATAATTGTTAGTGGGTACTTGTAGATTTCAATTTAATTGCTATTTGAACATGTCTTTTGTTAATGCTTACCATGTGTTTGATGAATTGTTTACTTTGATTATGGAGTAGTTTCCTTCACTCTTGGCCTAGGTCAAGGGAATTGGGTAAACTTGAGTCATTAGGTCTAATGGATTTGATGATTTGGGAGCCCTTGGTGGTCAACTTGATACTCATTGACGCCAACCCACTACTAATCTAATTAGTAGGTAGGTTGGGACTTATGAGTTGATGTGATCAAAGCCATTTGACGTACTTCAAGTCTAGGAGTAGATATTACGTACTTAAGACTTTTGGAAGTAGACTTAATGAGCTTGGTTCCTCATAATTGTCAAGATATGGTTGTTAGACAAGGATGGTGACCCCAATTCCCATGCCTAGTCAAGAGTTGCTTTTATTATTCATATTTGAAAACCAAATTTCTCAACTATTTGCCTTAGTTATAGTTACTTGTTTGGTTTATAATAGAATTAAGTGGAATGTTACTTGTTCATTGGAATTGCTCATGTTTCGCTTAGTTAATTGAATTAATTTGTTGCAATTTAAGATTACTTACTTGTTAAGATTCCCATTTATTTTCATGCTCATAACTCACAACCCCGGATTTCTAACCAATGTTGAAGCACATGTTTGCCCATTCCTTATGAGACGACCCGAGATTTGAATACTTCGATTATTTCTATTGGGGTTGAACTTGTGACAACCAAATCCCTCTTCTAAATTTGACACCCGAAGATTGTTGTCGGTAGAGCTATACTTGCAACGCGGTTTTATTGGAGAAAATCTTTACCAATACACCCTTGGGGGACTCGGTCAAATTTTTGGCACCGTTGCCGGGGAATGGTTGCAACGTATGCCTTGATATTGGTTATGTGAATATGTGAATATTGTAGATATTTTACTTCTTTTAATACTTAGCTATAGTTTAGATTTCTTTTCCATTTGTGCTATGACTTTCAAGTTTGAAGACTCGGTCTCAACCAAATTCTAGCTTAGCCAATTTTGATCCCGAGATTGAAAGAACTTTATTACACACTCGGCAAGCTAGACGGCAGTTGGACTATACGCCTAGTACTTCGGCCTCTCTTGAGGAAAATACCGAATCACTAGACGTCACCGAGAGTGACTTGGAGTCCGCTACTTTCTATTATTCTGTTGGCACTACTAATACATCTTTGCACCCTACAGGTGAGCCACACATGGCGAAGCCACGCCGGATCACTTTGCATGAGCAAGGAGCTCCGGATATCATACTTCAACCGTTGCAAGCAAGGTATCCTAACCTTGATCCAAACTTTGAGTTGAAGAGTAGCTTAATAAATTTACTTCCTAAGTATCATGGGTTGCCGGGTCAAGACCCCATACGACATTTGAAGGATTTTCAAGTTGCTTGTTCTACGGCTCGAAGGCATGGAGCCGATGATGTAGCTATCATAGTTTTTGCCTTCCCTTTCTCTCTTGAAGCGCAAGCAAAGACATGGTTCTATTCGCTACCAGATGAGATTGTGACTAATTGGGATTTCTTGAGAAGAGAGTTTCTTGATAAGTTCTTTCCACCGGAGAAGACCAACTACATCCGGAAAGAGATTTCGGGTATGATGCAAAAAGACCAAGAGAGTTTGTACGAGTATTGGTCTCGATTTAAGAGGCTATTGGAGTCATATCCACACCACGGAATGACCACTCACTTGCTCATTAGCTACTTTACCGGAGGTCTTTGTACGGAAGATAGAAGATTGCTCACCGCTTCTAGTGGCGGTTCCCTTTCGAAAAACAAGACGGAGGGAGAAGCTTGGAATTTGATAAAGGATGTTGCCGAAGCTACACAACACACAAGGGTGAGAAGCAATCCTCTCAAGGGTGTGGTAGAACCATCCCCTTCTGAATCAAGTTTAACCAAAGCACTTGGGGATATGACCACCATCCTTACACAAATCCAAAGGGATCAAAAGGAATACTACTCCATCCAAGCCGTCCAAGCCCCACCTCCGGTTGCTCAACTTGAAGGCCCTCCTAGGATTTGTGGTTTGTGCTTTAGCACCACACATTACACCGACCAATGCCATTAAATTCAAGAGGAACATGCTCTTGTGGTGGCCAATGTGAATTACAACAACCGTCCACCCTACCCTCCTCAAGATCAAAACAATTACCATCAAGATGGTAATCAACATCAAGGGTGGAGGGATAATGCACAAGGAAGCAATCAAAACCAAAGGTGGAACAACTCTCCTTCTCATCACAACAACAACCAATCTTCATCCCAATACCACCATAACAACACCAACTACCAAGCCAACCAAGGCCATTCTAACCAAAACCAAAACAACTACACCAAGTACCAAGCACCACACCATAGACAACAAAACCAAAACCAACCTCCTCCATCTTCCAACAATCAAGTTGATGAGCTTAGAGCCGCCATGGAAAAACGAGATGAGAGCAACAAGGCTCAATTCGAGGTCTTGAATACTCAATTGGCCAACCTCACCAACATGCTTTCAAAGATGAACATGTCAAGCCAACCGCCAACCCCCAATAACAACACCAACCAACTCTCAAGTTTCTCTAACCTTCCATCCCAACCCCAACCAAACCCAAGAGGCGGTCTCAACACCATCACTCTACAGTCGGGGACTACATTAGAGGAGATACCTCCAAAGGTCATGGGAGAAATTCATGAGGAAGAGGTAGTTATTGAAGCTCCACATGAAGAAGAAGTGGTAGACAAAAGGCATGAGGAAGAGGGAGTTAACCTCAAGGAACCCAAGAGGAAAGCTATAGTGGATGAGTCCATTCCTATCCCATTTCCTTCCATGGTGAAGAAGGCAAAGAAAACCTCGGAATTTGATTTGAACATGCTTCAAGTGTTCAAAAAGGTTGAGGTAACCATACCACTCCTTGATGCTGTTCAAAAAATTCCAAAGTATGCAAAATTTTTGAAAGACTTGTGCACACACAAGGATAGGATAGGAGAATTGGAGACATTATCCTTGGGTAGTTCAATTTCTTCTTTGATGGAACCTATTCCAAGAAAATGTGGTGACCCTGGGCCGTGCTTAGTGTCTTGTTGTATTGGTGGACACACTTTTCATGATTGTATATGTGACTTGGGAGCTTGTGTAAGCATCATACCACTTTCTATCTATGTGCGGTTGAATTTAGCTCCATTGAAGAAGTCGGTGGCGAGGTTTGCCTTAGCCGATAAAAGTGTGATCACAGTGATGGGGATAGCGGAAGATGTACTCATGACAATTAAGGATTTGGTTTTTCCGGTTGACTTTTACATCCTTGAAATGCCTCCAGCAGAAAATAGAAGCTCATCCTCCATTCTACTTGGTAGACCCTTCCTCAAAACCTCCAAATTCAAGTTAGATTCCTTCACCGGTATATATTCCTTTGGGGTTGGAGACAAGATTATCAAGTTCAATTTAGAGGAAGCCATGAAACATCCTCCCGAAGAACATTCCGTGCTTCAATGTGATGTGATTGATGAAGTGGTAGCGGAAGTGCAAGAAGAAGACCATGACAAGTTATGCTACCCCATTGTTGAGGAGACGGATGACCAAGAAGATGAACATGAGGAAGTTGTCAAGAATGAGTCCCATGAGCTTGATGAAAAGGAACCTCATCTTAAGACAAAAAGTGAACTGAAGCCCCTTCCATCTCATTTGAAGTATGCTTTCTTAGAGGATAACCAAAGGTTTTCGGTCATTATTGCTAGTGAGCTCTCAAGTGAAGAAGAGGGAGAGCTCCTAGATGTTCTGAAAAAGTACAAGAAAGCAATAGGATGGAGCCTAGCGGATATTGTGGGAATTGACCCCCGCAAGTGCATGCATAGGATATTTCTCCAAGATGGAGCTAAGCCGGTTAGGCAACCGCAAAGGAGGCTCAACCCAACCATCCTCGATGTAGTGAAGAAAGAGGTCACCCGATTACTGGATGCGGATATCATATACCCAATCTCCAACAGTGAGTGGGTGAGCCCGGTTTCAGGTTGTCCCCAAGAAGTCGGGCATCACAACGGTTAAGAAGGACGACGGTAAAATGGTCACTAAAAGAGTACAAAATGCGTGGCGAGTATGTATTGACTACAGAAGATTGAACGCCGCCACACGGAAGGACTATTACCCCTTACCCTTCATCGATCAGATGATAGACCGCTTGGCAGGTAAATCTCACTACTGCTTTCTTGATGGATTTACTGGCTACTTCCAGATACATATTGCTCCTGAAGATCAGGAAAAGACCACGTTTACTTGTCCATTTGGCACCTTTGCCTATAAAAGGATGCCATTTGGACTATGTAACGCACCCGCTACTTTTCAGCGGTGCATGACGAGTGTCTTCTCCGATCTAATGGAGAATTGTCTGGAAGTCTTTATGGATGACTTCAGCGTTTATGGTACTTCATTCGATTGTTGTTTAGAGAGCTTGGCCAAGGTCCTAGCTAGATGTATTGACACTAACCTTGTCTTAAATTTTGAAAAATGTCACTTTATGGTATGACAAGGTATAGTGTTAGGACATGTAGTATCTCATGAAGGCATTTCTGTAGACCCGGCCAAGGTCGATGTTATCACCACTTTGCCTCACCCCTCATCCGTGAGGGAGGTTCACTCGTTTTCGGGACATGCAGGATTTTATAGGCGCTTTATCAAGGACTTCAACAAGATTGCTTTGCCATTATCGCGCCTACTCCAAAAAGATGTGGATTTTGAGTTTGATAGTGAATGTGTAAAAGCTTTTAAAGAGCTAAGGAGAGTTCTTACCACGGCACCAATTATGCGAGGCCCCAACTGGACGTTGCCATTTGAGATAATGTGCGATGCGTCAAACCATGCTGTAGGTGTCGTGCTTGCACAGCGCGATGGTAAACTCCCATTTGTCATTGCTTACTCTTCTAAGACACTAGATGCAGCACAATCCAACTATACCACTACTGAAAAAGAACTCCTAGCTATTGTTCATGCTTTAGATAAATTCAGATCTTATTTGCTAGGTTCAAAGATAGTGGTATACACGGATCATGCAGCTTTAAAGTACTTATTGACAAAGAATGAGTCAAAGCCTAGACTCATACGTTGGATCTTGCTTTTGCAAGAATTCGACATTGAGATTAGGGACCGGAGTGGATCTCAAAACCCGGTTGCGGATCATTTAAGCCGAATTGAGAATTTAAAAATTGATCCATTTCTGATCAATGACTCATTCCCATTGGATAGTTTGCATGCTGTGTCGGATAGCTTTCCTTGGTTTGCCCCAATGGCGAACTACTTGGTTGCAAAAATCTTCCCTCCCAACTTTTCGAAAAACCAAAGGGACAAGTTGAGAAGTGATTCCAAATACTATATTTGGGATGACCCTCACTTGTGGAAGAGGGGCGTGGACCAAGTAATTCGAAGATGTGTCCCGGAGTCTGAATTCCAACCAATTCTTGAAGCTTGTCATTCGTCCGAATATGGTGGCCAATTTGGCCCACAAAAGACCGCTAAAAAAGTGTTGGATTGTGGATTCTAGTGGCCAACCTTATTCAAGGATACTAACCAGTTGTGTGTGTCTTGCCATCAGTGTCAGAAGTCAGGAAACGCATCCCAAAGGGATGAAATGCCTCAGCAACCTATGTTGTTCTGTGAGATATTTGATGTATAGGGCATTGACTTTATGGAACCGTTTCCCAACTCTAGTGGGTATCTGTATATTCTGTTAGCGGTTGACTACGTGTCAAAGTGGGTAGAGGCCATACCTACCCGCCTTGACGACGCCAATACCGTTGTTTCTTTCATTAGGAATCACATTGTATGCCGTTATGGGTCGCCATGAGCAATCGTGAGCGACTAAGGATCCCACTTTTGTAATAGGAAGGTAGAAGCATTGCTCAAGCACTATGGAGTGTCGCATAAGGTTGCTACTGCTTATCATCCGCAAACAAATGGACAAGCGAAAGTGTCCAACCGGGAAATCAAGAGAATCATGGAGAAAGTGGTCAATCCGCAAAGAAAGGATTGGAGCCTCCAGTTAGGAGATGCACTATGGGCGTATAGAATGGCCTACAAGACTCCGATAGGGATGAGTCCTTTCCGGATCGTCTATGGTAAGGTATGCCACCTTCCGGTGGAGATTGAGCATCGACCCTATTGGGCGGTAAAGCAGTGCAACATGGATTTGGCCAAGGCAGGTGAAGCTAGGAAGTTACAACTAGAAGAGCTTGAGTGTTTGAGGAACGAGTCATATGAGAATGCCCGAATCTACAAGGAAAAGACTAAAGCATTCCATGACCATCACATCTGGAAGAAGGACTTTCAAGAAGGTGATGAGGTCCTCCTCTACAACTCAAGGCTCCGATTCATGCCTGGCAAGCTTCACTCTAGATGGGAATGACCTTTCAAGGTGAAGGAGATGAAGCCCTACGGAGTGGTGGAATTGTTTGATCCCAAGAGTGAAGCAACTTTTAAAGTGAATGGATATAGAGTGAAGAAGTATCATGGTTGCAAGCCCCCAAAAGAGCTAGATGTGTACATATTGGAGGATGCACCAAGGAGAGAGGAAGCCTAAGAAAAGGACCGTCCAACTTAAGGACGTTAAACAAAAGTGCTTGGTGGGAGGCACCCCACCGTGGTAAGATCTTCCTTGTTTATACCGTCTTATTTGTATCCTTAGTTTCTTGTGAATTTTGTGATCTCTTGATGATTGATTGAGTGCATAGGAATGCTATCTTTGTTGATTTTGTTGGATAGATAGGATGTTCATATAGATAGGATGTGAAAAAAGATAAAGAAAACAAAAAAAATTTCTTTGAAGAAGGGCACCAACGCGCCAGCGCACAGTGCGCGCGCGTGCTGGTAGCGCAATTCTACTCTTGGGCCAAATACCCGAGAGTCATGCCCACTTTGTGCCCAACTCGCGCCAGACACCTACGCGTTCGCGTACATGCCGCCTGCGTGCACCATTGCAATTTAACCATCGACGTGCGCTTGCGCACCGATGGAGATATGTGGGCTCTCTGGTACAAGAACCAGAGAGTTGTGCCACAATTTAGCCAACCCAGTGCCAAAACTGACGCGTTCGCGCGTTGTGCGCGTCCGCGCCAGTCACGAAATACCTCAACCACGCGTCCGCACAAGGTGTGCGTCCGCGCGCCTGCCTCCCTGATTCACTCTGGTACAAAAACCAAAGACTTGAGCCAACTTTGTGCCACTTTTGTGCCTGAGGCACAACTTCCCTCGCGCGCTGATGCCAGGGCATCTTGGCCAGTTTCAATGACCTTTTCTTTACTGTTTTTAGGCTAGTTTCATGCATTCCCTTAGGAAATAAGCTAGTTTTGGGTAGATATTCACTTACACCTTGATTCAAGCATACATTGTGCATTTTACATTATTTCATGAGGATTTTGCATGAGTTTAGTGACAAATTATATGCTGCATTGCCCATGACTTGGACTAGAACTTTGATGCGCTCTGGTGCACGAATTGTGAATCACGCTTTTCACAACGCGTACCACTAACCAGCAAGTGCACTGGGTCGTCCAAGTAATACCTCACGTGAGTAAGGGTCGAATCCCACGGAGATTGTTGGTTTGAAGCAATCTATGGTTATCTTATAAATCTTAGTCAGGAAGTCAATTATGTTTATCAGTTGAATTGCGAATAACCAAGAGAGCATAAATTAAAGGTTACTTGTTGTGCAGTAATGGAGAATATGTTGGAGTTTTGGAGATGCTTTGTCTTCTGAATCTCTGCTTTCTTCTGTCTTCTGATTCACGCACGCACGTCCTCCTATGGCAAGCTGTGTGTTGGTGGATCACCGTTGTCAATGGCTACCTTCCATCCTTCCAGTGAAAACTACGCTCACGCGCTCTGTCACAGCACGGCTAATCACCGGTTGGTTCTCGATCCGGTTGGAATAGGATTTACTATCCTTTTGCGTCTGTCACTAACGCCCAGCCTTCAGGAGTTTGAAGCTCGTCACAGTCATTCAATCCTTGAATCCTACTCGGAATACCACAGACAAGGTTTAGACTTTCCGGATTCTCATGAATGCCGCCATCAATTCTAGCTTATACCACGGAGATTCTGATTAAGGAATCTAAGAGATCCTCATTCAATCGTATATAGAACGGAGGTGGTTGTCAGGCACACGTTCATGATCTGAGGAAGGTGATGATTGTCACAGATCATCACCTCCATCACAGTTAAGCGCGAATGAACATCTTAGATAGGAACAAGCGTGTTTGAATGGAAAACAGAAATACTTGCATTAATTCATCGAGACACAGCAGAGCTCCTCACCTCCAACAATGGGGTTTAGAGACTCATGCCGTCAGAGAATACAAAGTTTAGATCTGAAATGTCATGAGATACAAAATAAGTCTCTAAAAGTTGTTTAAATACTAAACTAGTAGCCTAGGGTTACAAAATATGAGTAGACTATGATGGATGATGCAGAGATACACTTCTGGGGCCCACTTGGTGTGTGCTGGGCTGAGACTTAAGCAATTCACGTGTAGAGGCCATTTGTGGAGTTGAACGCCAGTTTTTATGCCAGTTTGGGCGTTCAACTCCAGCTTTTGATCCTTTTCTGGCGCTGGACGCCAGAATTGGGCAGAGAACTGGCGTTGAACGCCAGTTTACGTCATCTATCCTTGTGCAAAGTATGGACTATTATATATTGTTGAAAAGCCCTGGATGTCTAATTTCCAACGCAATTGGAAGCATGCCATTTCGAGTTTTGTAGCTTCAGAAAATCCACTTTCAGTGCAGGGAGGTCAGAATCCAACAGCATCAGCAATCCTTTTTCAGCCTGAATCAGATTTTTGCTCAGCTCCTTCAATTTCAGCCAGAAAAATACCTGAAATTACCGAAAAATACACAACTCATAGTAAAGTCCAGAAATAAGATTTTTTCCTAAAAACTAATAAAAATAGACTAAAAACTAGCTAAAACATACTCAAAACTATATGAAATTATCCCCAAAAAGCGTATAAAATATCCGCTCATCACAACACCAAACTTAAACTGTTGCTTGTCCTCAAGCAACTAAACAAATAAAATAGAAGACTAATAGGTTGAGAAGCAATAATATCTCAGAGTTTTTTGCATGAAGCTCAGATTCTAATTGGATGAGCGGGGCTAGTAGCTTTTTGCTTCCGAACAGTTTTGGCATCTCACTTTATCCATTGAAGCTCAGAGTGATTGGCATCTATATGAACTCAGAATTCAGATAGTGCTATTGAGTCTCCTAGTTCAGTGTGATGATTCTTGAACACAGCTTCTTTATGAGTCTTGGCTGCGGCCCTAAGCACTTTGTTTTCCAGTATTACTACCGGATACATAAATGCCACAGACACATAACTGGGTGAACCTTTTCAGATTGTGACTCAGCTTTGCTAGAGTCCCCAATTAGAGGTGTCCAGAGTTCTTAAGCACACTCTTCTTTTTGCTTTGGACCTTGACTTTAACCGCTCAGTCTCAAGTTTTCACTTGACACCTTCACGCCACAAGCACATGGTTAGGGACAGCTTGGTTTAGCCGCTTAGACCAGGATTTTATTCCTTTAGGCCCTCCTATCCACTGATGCTCAAAGCCTTGGGATCCTTTTTTTTTTTTTTTTTGCCCTTGCCTTTTGGTTTTAAGGGTTATTGGCTGTTTGCTCTTGCCTCTTGGTTTTAAGAGCTTTTGGCTTTTTTTGCTTGCTTTTTCTTTTTCTTTCTATATTTTTTTTTCTGCAAGCTTTGTTCTTTGCTGCTTTTTCTTGCTTCAAGAATCATTTTTATGATTTTTCAGATTATCAATAACATGTCTCATGTTCATCATTCTTTCAAGAGCCAACATATTTAACAGTCTTAAACAACAAATTCAAAAGACATATGCACTGTTCAAGCATTCATTCAGAAGACAGAAAGCGTTGCCACCACATGTTACTAATTAGAATTTTTCTTATTAAAAACTCGAAATTTTATCGCCTCTTATTCAAAAGATCTACTATTTTATTCATGGTTGCTGATGATGAGAAAAATAGACTATAACTTAATTGGGGATAAAATCAAACTAGACACTAATTACTACTAATGATCATGTAATGAAGACACAAACATAGATAAGCACTTAACATAGAGAAAACGAAAAACAGAGAAAGTAAGAACAAGGAACGAGTCCACCTTAGTGATGATGACATTTCCTTCTTGAGGCACCAATGATGTTCTTGAGCTCTTTTATGTCTCTTCCTTGCCTTTGTGGCTTGATTCCTAGTGATTTTTGGTATTTCTATCCTCAGTAATAATTATGTGGAGGGAAGTGCATCCCCTGAAGTATCTCTTGATTTGCAGCCACATGTTCTACCACTGAGCTATAGATCCTTCACATAATTGTTTTACCACACCAAACTTAGAATGTTGCTCGCCCTCGAGCAAAAGAAGAGGGAATAGATGAAAAAGAAGATGTGGAAAGAAAAAACTAGGATTATGAGGAGGGAAGGTGGGGATCCTGTGGGGTCCACAGATCTTGAAATGATCATGTGAGGTCCACAGATCTTGAGGTGTCAAGGCATTTACATCCCTGCACCAATTTGGGCATGCAAAATGCCCTTGCACACAACTCTGGGCGTTCAGCGCCAGGTTGGTGCCCATTTTGGGCGTTCAACGCCCATTTACTAGCCATTTCTGGCGTTGAACGCCAGAACCATGCTTGTTCTGGGCGTTCAGCGCCAGGATGTTGCCCATTTTGGGCGTTCAGCGCCAGAACCATGCTCTGTTCTGGCGTTGAACGCCAGACAGGTGCTTCCTCCAGGGTGTGATTTTTCTTTTGCTGTTTTTGATTCCGTTTTCAATTTTTAATATTTGTTTTGTGACTCCACATGATCATGAACCTAATAAAACATGAAAAACCATGAAGGTAAATAAAAATTGGGTTGCCTCCCAGCAAGCGCTTCTTTATTGTCTTTAGCTGGACCTTGCTGAGCTTTTAATCTATCTTCAGCCTTGAGCATTCTTGCTCAAAGTTGCCTTCAAGATAATGCTTGATTCTCTGTCCATTGACAATGAACTTCTTATCAGAATCAATATCTTGAAGCTCCACGTAACCATATGGTGACACACTTGTAATCACGTATGGTCCCCTCCACCGGGATTTCAGTTTCCCGGGGAATAGCCTGAGTCTAGAGTTAAACAACAGGACCTTCTGTCCTGGTTCAAAGATTCTAGATGACAGCTTTCTGTCATGCCATTTTTTTTATTTTTCTTTATAAAGCTTGGCATTTTCGAAAGCTGTGAATCTGAATTCCTCTAGCTCATTTAGCTGGAGCAATCGTTTTTCTCCTGCTAATTTGGCATCAAAGTTTAGGAACCTGGTTGCCCAATAGGCTTTATGTTCCAGTTCCACGGGCAGGTGACATGCCTTACCATAAACAAGTTGGTATGGAGAGGTCCCTATAGGGGTCTTGAATGCTGTTCTGTAAGCCCACAGAGCATCATCCAAGCTCCGTGCCCAATCCTTTCTACGGGTACTTACTGTCCGTTCCAGGATTCTCTTTAATTCTCTATTAGAGACTTCAGCTTGCCCATTGGTTTGTGGATGATATGGGGTGGCTATCTTGTGGCGAATTCCATACCGAACCATGGCAGAGTAAAGCTGTTTATTGCAGAAGTGAGTGCCCCCATCACTGATTAGTACTCTAGGGACACCAAACCTGCTAAAGATATGTTTCTGGAGGAACTTCAGCACTGTTTTAGTATCATTGTTGGGTGTGGCAATAGCCTCAACCCATTTTGATACATAGTCAACTGCCACCAGAATATAAGTGTTTGAGTATGATGGTGGGAAAGGTCCCATGAAGTCAATTCCCCATACATCAAACAACTCTATTTCCAAGATTCCTTGTTGAGGCATGGTGTAACCATGAGGCAGATTACCAGCTCTTTGGCAACTGTCACAATTACGTACAAACTCTCGGGAATCTTTATAGAGTGTGGGCCAATAGAAGCCACATTGGAGGACCTTGGTGGCTGTTCGCTCACCTCCGAAATGGCCTCCATATTGAGATCCATGGCAATGCCATAAGATTCTCTGTGCTTCCTCTCTGGGGACACACCTACGGATAATTCCGTCTGCACATCTCTTAAAGAGATAGGGCTCATCCCACAAGTAGTACTTTGCATCAGTAACTAATTTTTTCTTTTGTATTCGATTGTACTCCTTGGGTATGAACCTTGCAGCTTTATAGTTTGCAATATCGGCAAACCATGGTGCTTCCTGAATGGCAAATAGATGCTCATCAGGGAACGTCTCAGAGATCTCAAGAAAGGGGAGGGACGTCCCTTCCACTGGCTCTATCCGGGACAGATGATCAGCTACTTGGTTCTCTGTCCCTTTTCTGTCTCTTATTTCTATATCAAACTCTTGCAGAAGCAATACCCATCTGATGAGCCTGGGTTTTGAATCCTGCTTTGTGAGTAGATACTTAAGAGCAGCATGGTCAGTGTACACAATCACCTTTGATCCTACTAAGTAGGATCTGAACTTGTCAATGGCGTAAACCACTGCAAGTAATTCCTTTTCTGTGGTTGTGTAATTTTTCTGGGCATCATTTAAAACGCGACTAGCATAATAAATGACATGCAGAAGCTTGTCATGCCTCTGTCCCAACACTGCACCAATGGCATGATCACTGGCATCACACATTAGCTCAAATGGTAATGTCCAGTCTGGTGCAGAAATAACTGGTGCTGTGACCAGCTTAGCTTTTAGTGTTTCAAACGCCTGCAGGCATGCTGTGTCAAACACAAATGGCGTGTCAGCAGCTAGCAGATTGCTTAGAGGTTTTGCGATTTTTGAAAAATCCTTTATAAACCTCCTATAGAATCCTGCATGTCCTAGAAAGCTTCTGATTGCCTTAACATTGGCAGGTGGTGGTAATTTTTCAATTACCTCTATTTTTGCTTGATCCACATCTATTCCCTTGTTTGAGATTTTATGCCCAAGAACAATTCCTTCAGTCACCATGAAGTGACACTTTTCCCAGTTTAAAACTAGGTTGGTCTCTTGGCATCTTTTCAGAACAAGTTTTAGGTGATCAAGACAGGAGCTGAATGAGTCTCCATATACTGAGAAGTCATCCATGAAGACTTCCAGAAAATTTTCCACCATATCAGAGAAAATAGAGAGCATGCATCTCTGGAAGGTTGCAGGCGTATTACATAGCCCAAAGGGCATCCTTCTATAAGCAAACACTCCGGATGGACATGTGAATGCTGTTTTCTCTTGATCCTGGGGATCTACTGCAATCTGGTTATAGCCTGAGTAGCCATCCAAAAAGCAGTAATAATCATGACCTGCTAGTCTTTCTAACATCTGGTCTATGAATGGTAAAGGAAAATGATCCTTTCTGGTGGCTGTATTGAGCCTTCTGTAGTCAATACACATGCGCCACCCTGTAACTGTTCTTGTAGGAACCAGTTCATTTTTTTCATTATGAATCACTGTCATGCCTCCCTTTTTTGGGACGACTTGAACAGGGCTCACCCAGGGGCTATCAGAAATAGGATAAATAATCCCAGCCTCTAGTAATTTGGTGACCTCTTTCTGCACCACTTCCTTCATGGCTGGATTTAGCCGCCTCTGTGGTTGAACCACTAGTTTGGCATTGTCCTCCAATAGGATTTTGTGCATGCATCTAGCTGGGCTTATGCCCTTAAGGTCACCTATGGACCACCCAAGAGCTGTCTTGTGTGTCCTTAGCACTTGAATAAGTGCTTCCTCTTCCTGTGAATTTAAAGCAGAGCTTATGATTACTGGAAAAGTGTTACCTTCTCCCAGAAATGCATATTTCAAGGATGGTGGTAGTGGCTTGAGCTCGGGTTTAGGAGGTTTTTCCTCTTTCAGAAGAAAGTTCAGAGGCTCTTTCATGTCCTCTGAATCCTCCAGATCAGGCTGAACATCTTTAAAGATGTTTTCCAACTCTGATTCGAGACTCTCAGCCATGTTGATCTCTTCTACCAAAGAGTCAATGAGATCAACTTTCATGCAGTCTGTTGATGTGTCTGGATGCTGCATGGCTTTGACAGCGTTCAACTTAAACTCATCATTATTGACTCTCAGGGTTATTTCCCCCTGTTGGACGTCAATGAGGGATCGTCCAGTTGCTAGGAAGGGTCTTCCTAGAATGAGAGTAGCACTCTTGTGCTCCTCCATTTCCAGCACAACAAAGTCAGTGGGAAAGGCGAATGGCCCAACTCTGACAATCATGTCTTCAATCACTCTTGATGGGTATTTAGTGGAACCATCAGCAAGTTGGAGACATATCCGGGTTGGTTTAACTTCTTCAGTTAAGCCAAGCTTCCTGATAGTGGCTGCAGGTATTAGGTTGATGCTTGCCCCAAGATCGCATAAAGCTGTCTTGGTGCAATCACCTTCTAATATGCATGGTATCAGAAAACTCCCAGGGTCTTTAAGCTTTTCAGGAAAGCTTTTCAGAATGACTGCACTGCATTCTTCAGTGAGGAGAACTCTTTCTGTTTCTCTCCACTCCTTTTTATGACTCAAGATTTCTTTCATGAACTTGGCATAAGAAGGTATTTGCTCAAGTGCCTCTGCAAATGGAATCTTTATTTCAAGAGTCCTTAGATAATCTGCAAAGCGAGCAAATTGCTTATCCTGCTCCTCTTTCCGGAGTTTTTGAGGATAAGGTATCTTGGCTTTATATTCCTCAACCTTAGTGGTTAAAGAAGCCTTTTTAGAGGGGTTGTTATCAGCACTTGTGTGTGTCTGATCCCTCACTGGCAATTGAATGCCAGAGTCAGAAGCTGGAGTGACGTTAGACGCCAGCTCACTGTCTGTTCCTGGCGCCTGAACGCCAGAAATGTGCCCATTTTGGGCGTTCAACGCTGGATTCTGCCCCATTTGGGCGTTCAACGCCAGATTCTTGCCCATTTCTGGCGTTGAACGCCAATCTTGCCTTGTTTCTGGCGCTGAACGCCAGTTTTGGGCATGGTCTGGGCGTTCAGCGCCAGCCTTCCACCCATTTTCTGGCGTTTTAGTGCCAGAATTATTTTTCCCTGGGCTCTTACTGTCCTCAGGTGAATCTTTGGTGGGTCACTCATTTCTTGAATTTTTGATGCCTTGAGGTGGGGTATTTAGTGTTTTCCCACTCCTCAATTGAACTGCTTGACATTCTTCTGCTATTTGCCTTGATAGCTGCTGCTTTGTTTGCTTAAACTGTTCGTCCATATGTATATTAGCTATCCTTGTCTCCTGTAGCCTGTCCTTGAATTCAGCTAACTGCTTTGTTAGAAAATCCAATTGCTGATTGAATTCAGCAGCTTGTTTTACAGTACTGAATTCAGCAGTTACTGTTTTAACCTCTTCATTCATGGAAGGGTTGCTGCTTAGATACAGATGCTGATTCCTGGCAACTGTATCAATGAGCTCTTGAGCCTCTTCAATTGTCTTTCTCATATGGATAGATCCACCAGCTGAGTAATCTAGAGACATCTGAGCTCCTTCTGCAAGCCCATAGTAGAAGATGTCTAACTGAACCCACTCTGAAAACATTTCAGAGGGGCATTTTCGTAGCATCTCTCTGTATCTCTCCCAGGCATCATAAAGGGATTCATTATCTCCTTGTTTAAAGCCTTGGATGTCCAGCCTTAGCTATGTCATCCTTTTTGGAGGAAAATACTGATTCAGGAATTTTTCTGTCAGCTGTTTCCATGTTCTTATGCTGGCCTTAGGTTGGTTATTTAACCACCTCTTAGCTTGATCTTTTACAGCAAATGGGAACAGTAATAGTCTGTAGACATCCTGATCTATTTCCTTATCATGTACTGTGTCAGCAATTTGTAGAAATTGTGCCAGAAACTCTGTAGGTTCTTCCTGTGGAAGACCGGAATACTGGCAACTTTGCTGCACCATGATAATGAGCTGAGGATTCAACTCAAAGCTACTGACTCCAATGGAGGGTATGCAGATACTACTCCCATATGAAGCAGTAGAGGGGTTAGAATATGACCCCAGAGCCCTCCTGGACTGTTCATCTCCATTTATGTCCATGATGGATATATGGATATAACTTGGACTGATTTACCTTTTTAATTATTTTATTTTATGGAAAGAGGACAACTTAACCAAAAATAAAAATAACAAAAATTATGATTTTCAAAAAAGTGAGGGGAGAAAAAGTGGTTAGAAAGTTTTGAAAAAGATATGATTTGGAAAAGATTTTAAAATTTTTTTTTTAATTTAATTTTCGAAAATTTGTTTTGAAAGTAGAGAGAAAAGATATTTTTGAATTTAGTGAGGAAAGAGAAAAACAATAGGATAGCACAAGATTTAAAATTTTTAGATCTAGTGCTCCTTGTTTTCGAAAAATTTGGAGGGAAAACACCAAGGAACACCAAACTTAAAAATTT
Source organism: Arachis ipaensis (assembly GCF_059453495.1). Classification (NCBI taxonomy): domain Eukaryota; kingdom Viridiplantae; phylum Streptophyta; class Magnoliopsida; order Fabales; family Fabaceae; genus Arachis; species Arachis ipaensis. Next base: position 98,376,699 of record NC_142443.1, on the reverse strand, counting down.
TAAGATCAAGACCAAACCAAAATTTTCGAAAATCAAAGGAAATCAACAGGAAAACACCAAACTTAAAGTTTGGCACAAAATTTAATAGAGAAAATATTATTTAGGAAAAAGAAGGTTTTGAAAAGAATATAAAAGATTCTAACCCAATTACCAAGAACACAGATTAACGCTCTAGCCAAATGAGTTATGGAAATTTTCAAAAACTTTTAAGAAAAATCAACAAGAAAACACCAAACTTAAAGTTTGGCACAGGATTTAATAGAAAAATGATTTTTGAAGAAGGTTTTAAAAATATGATAGCCAATTACTATAAACATAAACACCACGTTCTAACTAACTGAGCTATAAATTTAAAGTGTTTTAACAAGGGATAAATAATAAAAGACTCTAAACCAAAAAAAAAGAAAGAATTTTTTCCTAATCTAAGCAACAAAATAATTCGTCAGTTGTTCAAACACGAACAATCCCCGGCAACGGCGCCAAAAACTTGGTGCACGAATTGTGAATCACGCTTTTCACAACGCGTACCACTAACCAGCAAGTGCACTGGGTCGTCCAAGTAATACCTCACGTGAGTAAGGGTCGAATCCCACGGAGATTGTTGGTTTGAAGCAATCTATGGTTATCTTATAAATCTTAGTCAGGAAGTCAATTATGTTTATCAGTTGAATTGCGAATAACCAAGAGAGCATAAATTAAAGGTTACTTGTTGTGCAGTAATGGAGAATATGTTGGAGTTTTGGAGATGCTTTGTCTTCTGAATCTCTGCTTTCCTCTGTCTTCTGATTCCCGCACGCACGTCCTCCTATGGCAAGCTGTGTGTTGGTGGATCACCGTTGTCAATGGCTACCTTCCATCCTTCCAGTGAAAACTACGCTCACGCGCTCTGTCACAGCACGGCTAATCACCGGTTGGTTCTCGATCTGGTTGGAATAGGATTTACTATCCTTTTGCATCTGTCACTAACGCCCAGCCTTCAGGAGTTTGAAGCTCGTCACAGTCATTCAATCCTTGAATCCTACTCGGAATACCACAGACAAGGTTTAGACTTTCCGGATTCTCATGAATGCCGCCATCAATTCTAGCTTATACCACGGAGATTCTGATTAAGGAATCTAAGAGATCCTCATTCAATCGTATATAGAACGGAGGTGGTTGTCAGGCACACGTTCATGATCTGAGGAAGGTGATGATTGTCACAGATCATCACCTCCATCACAGTTAAGCGCGAATGAACATCTTAGATAGGAACAAGCGTGTTTGAATGGAAAACAAAAATACTTGCATTAATTCATCGAGACACAGCAGAGCTCCTCACCCCCAACAATGGGGTTTAGAGACTCATGCCGTCAGAGAGTACAAAGTTTAGATCTGAAATGTCATGAGATACAAAATAAGTCTCTAAAAGTTGTTTAAATACTAAACTAGTAGCCTAGGGTTACAAAATATGAGTAGACTATGATGGATGATACAGAGATCCACTTCTGGGGCCCACTTGGTGTGTGCTGGGCTGAGACTTAAGCAATTCACGTGCAGAGGCCATTTGTGGAGTTGAACGCCAGTTTTTATGCCAGTTTGGGCGTTCAACTCCAGCTTTTGATCCTTTTCTGGCGCTGGACGCCAGAATTGGGCAGAGAACTGGCGTTGAACGCCAGTTTACGTCGTCTATCCTTGTGCAAAGTATGGACTATTATATATTGTTGGAAAGCCCTGGATGTCTACTTTCCAACGCAATTGGAAGCATGCCATTTCGAGTTCTGTAGCTCCAGAAAATCCACTTTGAGTGCAGGGAGGTCAGAATCCAACAGCATCAGCAGTCCTTTTTCAGCCTGAATCAGATTTTTGCTCAGCTCCTTCAATTTTAGCCAGAAAAATACCTGAAATTACCGAAAAATACACAACTCATAGTAAAGTCCAGAAATAAGAATTTTTCCTAAAAACTAATAAAAATAGACTAAAAACTAGCTAAAACATACTCAAAACTATATGAAATTATCCCCAAAAAGCGTATGAAATATCCGCTCATCACGCTCTATTGCTTGATTTCAGGACCAAAGGAAGCAAGGAATGGGAGGTAACTTGCAAAGTTAATGAGAAAAGTGATTGCCAATAACGCTCTCAAAGCCATCAATGACCACGTTAAGAGTCACGTTAACTAAGTTAACGAGAACTCTAACGTGGAAAGGGAAAGTTGAGCCAACGTTAGTGACACTTAACATTGTCACTAACGTTGGCAAATGCTCATAAGTGGCCACGTTAGAGTCCACGTTAACTTAGTTAACGTGGCCTCTAACGTTAGAAGGGGGGAGAAATGCCAACGTTAGTGACATTCAACATTGTCACTAACGTTGGCCTAAGGAGAAACATACCACGTTAACTCCCACATTAACTTGGTTAACATGGGAGCTAACGTAAGAAGCAAGAGTGGTCGTCAACGTTAGTGACACCCAACATTGTCACTAACGTTGGAAGCAACCACACAACCCCCCGAGGAGCCACGTTAACTTCCACGTTAACTTAGTTAACGTGGAAGCTAACGTTGATGAGTGAAAGAAACGCCAACGTTAGTGACATTCAACATTGTCACTAACGTTGGGGATGGCTAAGCATGGCCACGTTAGAAGCCACGTTAACCTAGTTAACGTGGAATCTAACGTGAGACATAGGGGCACCTTGGAACGTTAGTGACAATGTTGAGTGTCACTAACGTTCTCGAAGGATGGCAAGCCCACGTTAAAAAGCCACGTTAACTAAGTTAACGTGGGCTCTAACGTGGGAACAAAGGGGCTTTTCAAAGTTATTGGGAATGTTAAGTCTCAATAACGTGTGCGAAGGACTTAGAGGCAACGTTAGTGGCAACGTTTGTGCCACTAACGTTGAAGTTAACGTGGCTTTTACTTAGGAACGTTAGTGAGAAAGTTGATTGTCACTAACGTTCTCGAACTCATATTTTCACTAAACGTTAACACCCCTAACGTCCTGAGCTAAATTCTCTGCCCACTTCACACTTTCTCTCTGCAAGTAAAGCCAAGCCCAAATGAAGAAGAGAACTGCTTCAAACTCAAGATCCAAAGGCTCAAGACTTGAAGAGCCAACTAGAAGCTGAGAAAAGTAGTATATAAAGGAGTAGCTTTGAATTGTTGAGGAGTTCTGAAAAGTTGAAAAAGAGAATTACTCTCTGTATTTTACCTTCTCTGCATTTTCTAGTTTTATGATGTATTCTCCATCTTTGTTTTCATTTTCTAGAGCTATGAACAACTAAACCCCTTTCATTGGGTTAGGGAGCTCTGTTGTAATTTGATGGATCAATACTAGTTTTCATTATTTTTCTTCTATCTTTTCTCTTGATTTTACTTGAAAGCTTTCGATCTTCATCCAATTGGGTAGTTATCTTGGAAAAGAAGCTATTCAAACTTGGATCTCTTCTGAACCTTGAAAGAGGAATGAAGAGATCAAGCTAGAAATACTTTCTCATGCTGGACCAAATTGGGTTTGGTGGGTATGTGACTATAACCCTCTCAATACTTGATTTGGGAAATGCATGTGGTATAATCAGTGACCATACTTCATCTCTTCTCATGAGCAATTGACCAAAGAATTGGCTATTGATCAAGATTTGAGAGATTGAATTTGTAATTTAATCAATTAAGATTGCCAAGGAGATCAATGAGTGCATTGATTGAGGAAGAGATGAAAATGAACTTGATCCGGGGGGTTGCAATATCTCCTAAGCCCAATGAACTCCCCATCTCTGATCTTACCCATTCTCTTTAATTTCTACCATTTACTTTTATGAGCAAATCCCCCATTCCCATTTACAATTCTGCAATTTACTTTCAGTCATTTACTTCCAGTCCTTTAATTCTAGCATTTACTTTTCTGTTATTTACATTCCGCCATTTTATTTTCTACAACTCTCAACCCAAATTCTGGATTCGCTCAACTAGAACATTCTTCTAATTAAAGTTGCTTGATCAATCAATTCCTGTGGGATTCGACCTCACTCTATTATGAGTTTTTACTTGACGACAAATTCGGTACACTTGCCGAAGGAAATTTGTTGAGAGACAGTTTCCACCCACATCAAGTTTATGGCGCCGTTGCCGGCGATTGATTGTGCATCAACAATGATTAAATTGGAAGATCACTAGATTGAGCATTTTTATTTTGTGAATTTCATTTTCTGTTTGAGTGATTTACTTTCTGTTTTAGTTAAACTTCTTCCCTTCCCCCTCTACTCTTTTGTTTTTCTTTGTTATTTTCAATTCTGTTTGTTAACGCACTAACTGTTTGATATATTGCATCACCCACAACTAACAGTAATTCTGACAAAAATACTTTCTGCACCTATCTTTTCTTGCTTGCACTTGATGGTTGTATGACAGGGAGAAGAAGCGGGGCTTCAACTTCCTTCGATTCTGAACATGAGAGGACCTTCCTTAGATTAAGGAGGGAGGCAAGAGGAATGAAAGTGGTTGGTGCTGAGGAAGAAGAGGAATTCTTTGAACCAAACATGGAAGACAACATGGAAAACCATCATGAAGAAGGGAGGAATCACTGTGGTTCCCAATGAGAAGAACGAACTCATACCTACAAGGACCGTCATAAGATGGCAGATGTGCATAGACTATAGAAAACTCAATGAGGCTACACGAAAAGATCATTTTCCCCTTCCATTCATGGATCAGATGTTGGAAAGACTTGCAGGGCACGCATATTATTGTTTTCTCGACGGTTATTCAGGATATAACCAAATAGTGGTTGATCCCAGAGACCAAGAGAAAACCTCATTCACTTGTCCGTATGGAGTGTTTGCCTATAGGCGCATGCCATTTGGGCTATGTAATGCACCTACAACTTTCCAACGCTGCATGCTTTCTATCTTTTCAGATATGATAGAAAAATTCATTGAAGTTTTTATGGATGATTTCTCGGTATTCGGAGATTCGTTTCCTAGTTGCCTACATCACCTCGCCTTGGTATTGAAAAGATGCCAAGAGACCAATTTGGTCTTGAACTGGGAAAAATGTCACTTTATGGTGATAGGAGGAATAGTCCTTGGTCACAAGGTCTCCCACCAAGGCATTGAGGTTGATAGAGCTAAAGTAGAACTTATTGAAAAACTACCCCCACCCAGTGATGTCAAGGCAATTAGGAGTTTTTTAGGGCATGCTGATTTTTACAGAAGGTTCATTAAAGATTTTTCAAAGATAGCCAAGCCCTTAAGCAATCTCTTTGTATCTGATACACCATTTATCTTTGATGAAACATGCATGCTAGCATTTGCACATTTGAAAATGAGGTTGTCCTCTGCTCCTATCATTTCCCCACCTGATTGGAACCTACCATTTGAATTGATGTGTGATACATCTGATTTTGCAGTTGGGGCAGTGTTAGGACAAAGGAAAGATAACTTAGTTCATGTGATATACTATGCCAGCAAAGTCCTTAATGAAACTCAAAGAAATTATACCACTACTGAAAAGGAGTTGCTAGCAATAGTTTTTACATTTGACAAATTTAGATCATACCTCATTGGTGCTAAAGTGATTGTCTTTACAGATCACACAGCACTTAAATATTTGTTTGCCAAGCAAGAATCAAAGCCAAGACTAATAACGCGGATCTTACTGTTGTAGGAATTCAATATTGAAATCAGAGACAAGAAAGGAGTGGAGAACAAGGTGGCAGATCACCTATCCAGAATCCCTCATGATCAAGGTGGAGGAAATGATACAAATGTGAACGAGCTCTTCCCTGATGAGCAGTTGATGATAGTTCACAAAGCACCATGGTTTGCAGATAATGCAAATTTCAAGGCAACTGGGGCATTACCCCCAGGGATCAATAAACATCAAAAAAGGAAGCTCATGAATGATGCAAAATACTTTGTCTGGGACGAGCCATATCTCTTCAAGAAGTGTTCAGATGGAATCCTTAGAAGATGTGCTTCGGAAGAAGAAGGAAGAGAAGTCCTGTGGAATTGCCACGGTTCATGTTATGGAGGCCACTTTGGAGGGGACAGAACTGCAGCAAAGGTGTTACAAAGCGGATTCTTTTGGCCCACCCTTTTCAAGGATGCCGAGGAACTAGTAAAAAGCTGCAATGAATGCCAAAGATCTGGAAACTTGCCCAAAAGAAACCCCATGCCACAAAATTTCATCTTGGAACTGGAACTGTTTGATGTGTGGGGAATAGATTTCATGGGACCATTCCCAACCTCATATGCAAACAAGTACATCTTGGTAGCAGTGGATTATGTTTCCAAGTGGGTAGAGGCTATTGCAACCCCAACTAATGATAATAAGGTCGTCATAAACTTCCTCAGGAAGAATATCTTTAGCCGGTTTGGAGTCCCAAGAGCCCTCATCAGTGATGGAGGGAGCCACTTTTGTAACAAACCACTAAAAGCTCTCCTCCTACGATATGGGATAAAACACAAAGTAGCCACACCTTACCATCCTCAAACAAGTGAGCAAACTGAGATATCCAACAGAGAGCTGAAGAGGATCCTGGAAAAGACTGTGGGTGCATCTAGAAAGGATTGGTCGAAGAAGCTGGATGATGCTCTTTGGGCATACAGAACAGCATTCAAAACTCCACTTGGAATGTCTCCATATCAACTGGTCTATGGGAAGGCTTGTCATTTACCACTGGAGCTGGAATACAAAGCTCTCTGGGCTATCAAGATACTAAATTTTGACAGCATTGCTGCTGGTGCAAAAAGGATCTTGCAGCTGCAAGAGATGGAGGAATTTAGGTCACAAGCCTATGAAAACACTAAGATGTATAAAGAAAAGGCAAAGAGAAAATATGACATGCATCTTGCGCCCAGGAGTTTCGAAAAGGGGCAACGAGTACTCCTTTACAATTCTAAATTAAGGCTGTTCCCAGGAAAACTCAAGTCAAGGTGGTCCGGACCTTTCATGGTTACAAAAGTATCACCATATGGCCACATTGAAATCACGGATGAAGGTTCAGAGAGGACTTTTACAGTGAATGGACAAAGACTCAAGCATTATCTGGGCAACATGAGGGAAAACCCCAGAGTAAAGTACCATCTCAAGTAATTAAGGACTCGTCGAGCTAGCGACGATAAAAGAGCGCTCTGTTGGGAGGCAACCCAACCTCAGGTAGTTTCACTTTCATCTTTATTTCAATAAAAATCACAAGTTGTTTCCCCTGTATTGTAAGGAGCTAAGTTTGGTGTTTCATACTAGAACAATCCAAGAGTGATAGTGTAATTCTAAGTTTGGTGTTCCACCAAAGGACATTGGTTAGAATTACACTCCACTCCAAAAGAACATTGCTAGCTCCATCCAATCAAGAGAAACCACTTAGATGTAGTTAGACTATAGGTGATCATTGCTTTGTTGATAACAAGATATGAGGTTCTCTGCATATATGCAATGTTTTGTACTGGGCAAGGAACTAAGTTTGGTGTTCACACACCAAATTGAGTTCAAGAGGCACAAGCATACATGCAAGCTAACTATGTCTCAAGTGCTTTGGGAATAAGCAACTTCCAGTAACCTTGCAGGAATCTTATGAGGAAATGGTACACCTTCACCCAAAGAAGCGAGGCAGCAAAAACTAGGATGATGACAAAGAGAGAGGGCAACCAGAAATCATCACCCGAAGGTTGTATTGTTACTTAATTCCATTGTACTCAGAATTGTTGAAAGTTGGAAGTCCGAATGCACTTTTGATTTGTAGTTACGCGTAGTTGAAACCTTTTTAAATTCTGTCTTTTAAGTTTTCTTTCTGAATAGGTGTATGTGTGCTAGTCTTTATGTCACTGCATCCTCCTTAACTTACTTGTATGCTTGTCCCTTTAAATCAAATGAAGAGAGAATGTTTATGTTTCAAAAGACCAGAGTAGAGTTCATACTATGGAGTACATTCATGAGTTTGTGGTATAATCATAAGTTAGCTAAGTTGGTTCAACCATAAGGTGGGATGACAACTATCTGGCCTGAATACTTTGCTTTGAATATACTCATGAGACTAAGTATATGACAAGATCCTAATAAGAAAAAGAGAAAAGAATAATGAAAGTGGAAAAACAAAAGAAAAAGAGTAAGCAATAAGGCTAGGCACCAATGGTTTTGATCTTAAGATATGTGTCTGTGGTGTTCCTGTGTGAGGGATCTACTTGGATGAATAAGCTCTTAGGGGTGCTTTATCACTTGGTAACTTGGGTTAACTAACCTGGGATTATCAGCTGAAAGTCCATTATCAAGAGTAACCCTCACCACAGAGCATTTAGTAACCCAAAGAGGTGCTGGACACCAAGGTCTCAAGAAGGAAAATAAATGAACTATATGCCTGTGGTGTGTATGTATGGGGGAGAGACTTGAGGGAGTAAGTCCTTAGGGGTGCTTCAACACCTAGCACCTTGAACCAACTGGTTCGGGAGTGTTGGCTGAAAGCTTATCTTAAAAAGTTGCCCCCTTACAGAGCACTTAGCCTAAGAACACCAATAAGCTCTGAAATGACAATAAAGGGATCAATGAATAAAAGTCTCATGGGATGTAAGCAAGGTGAGTGTTTTAGGACATGATAAAGGTCTGAAAGCCAGTAAAGGAATGAATCTAAGTTGCTATGCATGAAACCACCATAAAATCAGTGATATGACTTCCACAAGAATGACTCATCTCTCTTGGCATTCCATTCATCATTCTCTTGTTCCAGTACTTGCTTAGGGACAAGCAAGCTTTAAGTTTGGTGTTGTGATGCCAGGGCATCTTGGCCAGTTTCACTGACCTTTTCTTTACTGTTTTTAGGCTAGTTTCATGCATTCCCTTAGGAAATAAGCTAGTTTTGGATAGATATTCACTTACACCTTGATTCAAGCATACATTGTGTATTTTACATTATTTCATGAGGATTTTGCATGAGTTTAGTGACAAATTATATGCTGCATTGCCCATGACTTGGACTAGAACTTTGATGCGCTCTATTGCTTAATTTCAGGACCAAAGGAAGCAAGGAATGGGAGGTAACTTGCAAAGTTAATGAGAAAAGTGATTGCCAATAATGCTCTCGAAGCCATCATTGACCACGTTAAGAGTCACGTTAACTAAGTTAACGAGAACTCTAACGTGGAGAGGGGAAGTTGAGCCAACGTTAGTGACACTTAACATTGTCACTAACGTTGGCAAATGCTCATATGTGGCCACGTTAGAGTCCACATTAACTTAGTTAACGTGGCCTCTAACGTTAGAATGGGGGAGAAACGCCAACGTTAGTGACATTCAACATTGTCACTAACGTTGGCCTAAGGAGAAACATACCACGTTAACTCCCACGTTAACTTGGTTAACGTGGGAGCTAACGTAAGAAGCAAGAGTGGTCGACAACGTTAGTGACACCCAACATTGTCACTAACGTTGGAAGCAACCACACAACCCCCCAAGGAGCTACGTTAACTTCCAAGTTAACTTAGTTAACGTGGAAGCTAACGTTGATGAGTGAAAGAAACGCCAACGTTAGTGACATTCAACATTGTCACTAACGTTGGGGATGGCTAAGCATGGCCACGTTAGAAGCCACGTTAACCTAGTTAACGTGGAATCTAACGTGAGACATAGGGGCACCTTGGAACGTTAGTGACAATGTTGAGTGTCACTAACGTTCTCGAAGGATGGCAAGCCCACGTTAAAGAGCCACGTTAACTAAGTTAACATGGTCTCTAACGTGGGAACAAAGGGGCTTTTCAAAGTTATTGGGAATGTTAAGTCTCAATAACGTGTGCGAAGGACTTAGAGGCAACGTTAGTGGCAACGTTTGTGCCACTAACGTTGAAGTTAACGTGGCTTTTACTTAGGAACGTTAGTGAGAAAGTTGATTGTCACTAACATTCTCGAACTCATATTTTCACGAAACGTTAACACCCCTAACGTCCTGAGCTAAATTCTCTGCCCACTTCACACTTTCTCTCTGCAAGTAAAGCCAAGCCCAAATGAAGAAGAGAACTGCTTCAAACTCAAGATCCAAAGGCTCAAGACTTGAAGAGCCAACTAGAAGCTGAGAAAAGTAATATATAAAGGAGTAGCTTTGAATTGTTGAGGAGTTCAAAAGTTGAAAAAGAGAATTACTCTCTGTATTTTACCTTCTCTGCATTTTCTATTTTTATGATGTATTCTCCATCTTTGTTTTCATTTTCTAGAGCTATAAACAATTAAACCCCTTTCATTGGGTTAGGGAGCTCTGTTGTAATTTGATGGATCAATACTAGTTTTCATTATTTTTTTTCTATCTTTTCTCTTGATTTTACTTGAAAGCTTTCGATCTTCATCCAATTGGGTAGTTATCTTGGAAAAGAAGCTATTCAAACTTGGATCTCTTCTGAACCTTGAAAGAGGAATGAAGAGATTAAGCTAGAAATGCTTTCTCATGCTGGACCAAATTGGGTTTGGTGGGTATGTGACTATAACCCTCTCAATACTTGATTTGGGAAATGCATGTGGTATAATCAGTGACCATACTTCATCTCTTCTCATGAGCAATTGACCAAAGAATTGGCTATTGATCAAGATTTTAGAGATTGAATTTGTAATTCAATCAATTAAGATTGCCAAGGAGATCAATGAGTGCATTGATTGAGGAAGAGATGAAAATGAACTTGATCCGGGGGGTTGCAATATCTCCTAAGCCCAATGAACTCCCCATCTCTGATCTTACCCATTCTCTTTAATTTCTGCCATTTACTTTTATGAGCAAATCCCCCATTCCCATTTACAATTCTGCAATTTACTTTCAGTCATTTACTTCCAGTCCTTTAATTCTAGCATTTACTTTTCTGTTATTTACATTCCGCCATTTTATTTTCTGCAACTCTCAACCCAAATTCTGGATTCGCTCAACAAGAACATTCTTCTAATTAAAGTTGCTTGATCAATCAATCCCTGTGGGATTCGACCTCACTCTATTATGAGTTTTTACTTGACGACAAATTCGGTAGACTTGCCGAAGGAAATTTGTTGAGAGACAGTTTCCACCCGCATCAAGTTTATGGCGCCGTTGCCGGGGATTGATTGTGCATCAACAATGATTAAATTGGAAGATCACTAGATTGAGCATTTTTATTTTGTGAATTTCATTTTCTGTTTGAGTGATTTACTTTCTGTTTTAGTTAAACTTCTTCCCTTCCCCCTCTACTCTTTTGTTTTTCTTTGTTATTTTCAATTCTGTTTGTTAACCCACTAACTGTTTGATATATTGCATCACCCACAACTAACAGTAATTCTGACAAAAATACTTTCTGCACCTATCTTTTCTTGCTTGCACTTGATGGTTGTATGACAGGGAGAAGAAGCGGGGCTTCAACTTCCTTCGATTCTGAACCTGAGAGGACCTTCCTTAGATTAAGGAGGGAGGCAAGAGGAAAGAAAGTGATTGGTGCTAAGGAAGAAGAGGAATTCTTTGAACCAAACATGGAAGACAACATGGAAAACCATCATGAAGAAGGGAGGAATCACTGTGGTTCCCAATGAGAAGAACGAACTCATACCTACAAGGACCGTCATAAGATGGCAGATGTGCATAGACTATAGAAAACTCAATGAGGCTACACGAAAAGATCATTTTCCCCTTCCATTCATGGATCAGATGTTGGAAAGACTTGCAGGGCACGCATATTATTATTTTCTCGACGGTTATTCAGGATATAACCAAATAGTGGTTGATCCCAGAGACCAAGAGAAAACCTCATTCACTTGTCCGTATGGAGTGTTTGCCTATAGGCGCATGTCATTTGGGCTATGTAATGCACCTGCAACTTTCCAACGCTGCATGCTTTCTATCTTTTCAGATATGATAGAAAAATTCATTGAAGTTTTTATGGATGATTTCTCGGTATTCGGAGATTCGTTTTCTAGTTGCCTACATCACCTCGCCTTGGTATTGAAAAGATGCCAAGAGACCAATTTGGTCTTGAACTGGAAAAAATGTCACTTTATGGTGATAGGAGGAATAGTCCTTGGTCACAAGGTCTCCCACCAAGGCATTGAGGTTGATAGAGCTAAAGTAGAACTTATTGAAAAACTACCCCCACCCAGTGATGTCAAGGCAATTAGGAGTTTTTTAGGGCATGCTGATTTTTACAGAAGGTTCATTAAAGATTTTTCAAAGATAGCCAAGCCCTTAAGAAATCTCTTTGTATCTGATACACCATTTATCTTTGATGAAACATGCATGCTAGCATTTGCACATTTGAAAATGAGGTTGTCCTCTGCTCTTATCATTTCCCCACCTGATTGGAACCTACCATTTGAATTGATGTGTGATGCATCTGATTTTGCAGTTGGGGCAGTGTTAGGACAAAGGAAAGATAACTTAGTTCATGTGATATACTATGCCAGCAAAGTCCTTAATGAAACTCAAAGAAATTATACCACTACTGAAAAGGAGTTGCTAGCAATAGTTTTTGCATTTGACAAATTTAGATCATACCTCATTGGTGCTAAAGTGATTGTCTTTACAGATCACACAGCACTTAAATATTTGTTTGCCAAGCAAGAATCAAAGCCAAGATTAATAAGGCGGATCTTACTGTTGCAGGAATTCAATATTGAAATCAGAGACAAGAAAGGAGTGGAGAACAAGGTGGCAGATCACCTATCCAGAATCCCTCATGATCAAGGTGGAGGAAATGATACAAATGTGAACGAGCTCTTCCCTGATGAGCAGTTGATGACAGTTCACAAAGCACCATGGTTTGCAGATATTGCAAATTTCAAGGCAACTGGGGCATTACCCCCAGAGATCAATAAACATCAAAAAGGGAAGCTCATGAATGATGCAAAATACTTTGTCTGGGACGAGCCATATCTCTTCAAGAAGGGTTCAGATGGAATCCTTAGAAGATGTGTTTCGGAAGAAGAAGGAAGAGAAGTCCTGTGGAATTGCCACGGTTCATGTTATGGAGGCCACTTTGGAGGGGACAGAACTGCAGCAAAGGTGTTACAAAGCGGATTCTTTTGGCCCACCCTTTTCAAGGATGCCAAGGAACTAGTAAAAAGCTGCAATGAATGCCCAAGATCTGGAAATTTGCCCAAAAGAAACCCTATGCCACAAAATTTCATCTTGGAACTGGAACTGTTTGATGTGTGGGGAATAGATTTCATGGGACCATTCCCAACCTCATATGCAAACAAGTACATCTTGGTAGCAGTGGATTTTGTTTCCAAGTGGGTAGAGGCTATTGCAACCCCAACTAATGATAATAAGGTAGTCATAAACTTCCTCAGGAAGAATATCTTTAGCCGGTTTGGAGTCCCAAGAGCCCTCATCAGTGATGGAGGGAGCCACTTTTGTAACAAACCACTAAAAGCTCTCCTCCTACGATATGGGATAAAACACAAAGTAGCCACACCTTACCATCCTCAAACAAGTGGGCAAACTGAGATATCCAACAGAGAGCTGAAGAGGATCCTGGAAAAGACTGTGGGTGCATCTAGAAAGGATTGGTCGAAGAAGCTGGATGGTGCTCTTTGGGCATACAGAACAGCATTCAAAACTCCACTTGGAATGTCTCCATATCAACTGGTCTATGGGAAGGCTTGTCATTTACCACTGGAGTTGGAATACAAAGCTCTCTGGGCTATCAAGATACTAAATTTTGACAGCATTGCTGCTGGTGCAAAAAGGATCTTGCAGCTGCAAGAGATGGAGGAATTCAGGTCACAAGCCTATGAAAACACTAAGATGTATAAAGAAAAGGCAAAGAGAAAACATGACATGCATCTTGCGCCTAGGAGTTTCGAAAAGGGGCAGCGAGTACTCCTTTACAATTCTAAATTAAGGCTGTTCCCAAGAAAACTCAAGTCAAGGTGGTTCGGACCTTTCATGGTTACAAAAGTATCACCATATGGCCACATTGAAATCACGGATGAAGGTTCAGAGAGGACTTTTACAGTGAATGGACAAAGACTCAAGCATTATCTGGGCAACATGAGGGAAAACCCCAGAGTAAAGTACCATCTCAAGTAATTAAGGACTCGTCGAGCTAGCGACGATAAAAGAGCGCTCTGTTGGGAGGCAACCCAACCTCGGGTAGTTTCACTTTCATCTTTATTTCAATAAAAATCACAAGTTGTTTCCCCTGTATTGTAAGGAGCTAAGTTTGGTGTTCCACACCAGAACAATCCAAGAGTGATAGTGTAATTCTAAGTTTGGTGTTCCACCAAAGGACATTGGTTAGAATTACACTCCACTCCAAAAGAACATTGCTAGCTCCATCCAATCAAGAGAAACCACTTAGATGTAGTTAGCCTATAGGTGATCATTGCTTTGTTGATAACAAGATATGAGGTTCTCTGCATATATGCAATGTTTTGTACTGGGCAAGGGACTAAGTTTGGTGTTCACACACCAAATTGAGTTCAAGAGGCACAAGCATACATGCAAGCTAACTATGTCTCAAGTGCTTTGGGAACAAGCAACTTCCAGTAACCTTGCAGGAATCTTATGAGGAAATGGTGCACCTTCACCCAAAGAAGCGAGGCAGCAAAAACTAGGATGATGACAAAGAGAGAGGGCAACCAGAAATCATCACCCGAAGGTTGTATTGTTACTTAATTCTATTGTACTCAGAATTGTTGAAAGTTGGAAGTTCGAATGCACTTTTGATTTGTAGTTACGCGTAGTTGAAACCTTTTTAAATTCTATCTTTTAAGTTTTCTTTCTGAATAGGTGTATGTGTGCTAGTCTTTTTGTCACTGCATCCTCCTTAACTTACTTGTATGCTTGTCCCTTTAAATCAAATGAAGAGAGAATGTTTATGTTTCAAAAGACCAGAGTAGAGTTCATACTATGGAGTACATTTATGAGTTTGTGGTATGATCATAAGTTAGCTAAGTTGGTTCAACCATAAGGTGGGATGACAACTATCTGGCCTGAATACTTTGCTTTGAATATACTCATGAGACTAAGTATATGACAAGATCCTAATAAGAGAAAGAGAAAAGAATAATGAAAGTGGAAAAACAAAAGAAAAAGAGTAAGCAATAAGGCTAGGCACCAATGGTTTTGATCTTAAGATATGTTTGTGGTGTTCCTGTGTGAGGGATCTACTTGGATGAATAAGCTCTTAGGGGTGCTTTATCACTTGGTAACTTAGGTTAACTAACCCGGGATTATCAACTGAAAGTCCATTATCAAGAGTAACCCTCACCACAGAGCATTTAGTAACCCAAAGAGGTGCTGGACACCAAGGTCTCAAGAAGGAAAATAAATGAACTATATGCCTGTGGTGTGTATGTATGGGGGAGAGACTTGAGGGAGTAAGTCCTTAGGGGTGCTTCAACACCTAGCACCTTGAACCAACTGGTTCGAGAGTGTTGGCTGAAAGCTTATCTTAAAAAGTTGCCCCCTTACAGAGCACTTAGCCTAAGAACACCAATAAGCTCTGAAATGACCATAAAGGGATCAATGAATAAAAGTCTCATGGGATGTAAGCAAGGTGAGTGTTTTAGGACATGATAAAGGTCTGGAAGCCAGTAAAGGAATGAATCTAAGTTGCTATGCATGAAACCACCATAAAATCAGTAATATGACTTCCACAAGAATGACTCATCTCTCTTGGCATTCCATTCATCATTCTCTTGTTCCAGTACTTGCTTAGGGACAAGCAAGCTTTAAGTTTGGTGTTGTGATGCCAGGGCATCTTGGCCAGTTTCACTGACCTTTTCTTTACTGTTTTTAGGCTAGTTTCATGCATTCCCTTAGGAAATAAGCTAGTTTTGGGTAGATATTCACTTACACCTTAATTCAAGCATATATTGTGCATTTTACATTATTTCATGAGGATTTTGCATGAGTTTAGTGACAAATTATATGCTGCATTGCCCATGACTTGGACTAGAACTTTGATGCGCTCTATTGCTTGATTTCAGGACCAAAGGAAGCAAGGAATGGGAGGTAACTTGCAAAGTTAATGAGAAAAGTGATTGCCAATAACGCTCTCGAAGCCATCATTGACCACGTTAAGAGTCACGTTAACTAAGTTAACGAGAACTCTAACGTGGAGAGGGGAAGTTGAGCCAACGTTAGTGACACTTAACATTGTCACTAACGTTGGCAAATGCTCATAAGTGGCCACGTTAGAGTCCACGTTAACTTAGTTAACGTGGCCTCTAACGTTAGAATGGGGGAGAAACGCCAACGTTAGTGACATTCAACATTGTCACTAACGTTGGCCTAAGGAGAAACATACCACGTTAACTCCCACGTTAACTTGGTTAACGTGGGAGCTAACGTAAGAAGCAAGAGTGGTCGACAACGTTAGTGACACCCAACATTGTCACTAACGTTGAAGGCAACCACACAACCCCCCAAGGAGCCACGTTAACTTCCAAGTTAACTTAGTTAACGTGGAAGCTAACGTTGATGAGTGAAAGAAACGCCAACGTTAGTGACATTCAACATTGTCACTAACGTTGGGGATGGCTAAGCATGGCCACGTTAGAAGCCACGTTAACGTGGAATCTAACGTGAGACATAGGGGCACCTTGGAACGTTAGTGACAATGTTGAGTGTCACTAACGTTCTCAAAGGATGGCAAGCCCACGTTAAAGAGCCACGTTAACTAAGTTAACGTGGGCTCTAACGTGGGAACAAAGGGGCTTTTCAAAGTTATTGGGAATGTTAAGTCTCAATAACGTGTGCGAAGGACTTAGAGGCAATGTTAGTGGCAACGTTTGTGCCACTAACGTTGAAGTTAACGTGGCTTTTACTTAGGAACGTTAGTGAGAAAGTTGATTGTCACTAACGTTCTCGAACTCATATTTTCACTAAACGTTAACACCTCTAACGTCCTGAGCTAAATTCTCTGCCCACTTCACACTTTCTCTCTGTAAGTAAAGCCAAGCCCAAATGAAGAAGAGAACTGCTTCAAACTCAAGATCCAAAGGCTCAAGACTTGAAGAGCCAACTAGAAGCTGAGAAAAGTAGTATATAAAGGAGTAGCTTTGAATTGTTGAGGAGTTCTGAAAAGTTGAAAAAGAGAATTACTCTCTGTATTTTACCTTCTCTGCATTTTCTAGTTTTATGATGTATTCTCCATCTTTGTTTTCATTTTCTAGAGCTATGAACAACTAAACCCCTTTCATTGGGTTAGGGAGCTCTGTTGTAATTTGATGGATCAATACTAGTTTTCATTATTTTTCTTCTATCTTTTCTCTTGATTTTACTTGAAAGCTTTCGATCTTCATCCAATTGGGTAGTTATCTTGGAAAAGAAGCTATTCAAACTTGGATCTCTTCTGAACCTTGAAAGAGGAATGAAGAGATCAAGCTAGAAATGCTTTCTCATGCTGGACCAAATTGGGTTTGGATGGGTATGTGACTATAACCCTCTCAATACTTGATTTGGGAAATGCATGTGGTATAATCAGTGACCATACTTCATCTCTTCTCATGAGCAATTGACCAAGGAATTGGCTATTGATCAAGATTTGAGAGATTAAATTTGTAATTCAATCAATTAAGATTGCCAAGGAGATCAATGAGTGCATTGATTGAGGAAGAGATGAAAATGAACTTGATTCGGAGGGTTGCAATATCTCCTAAGCCCAATGAACTCCCTATCTCTGATCTTACCCATTCTCTTTAATTTCTGCCATTTACTTTTATGAGCAAATCCCCCATTCCCATTTATAATTCTGCAATTTACTTTCAGTCATTTACTTCCAGTCCTTTAATTCTAGCATTGACTTTTCTATTATTTACATTCCGCCATTTTATTTTCTGTAACTCTCAACCCAAATTCTGGATTCGCTCAACTAGAACATTCTTCTAATTAAAGTTGCTTGATCAATCAATCCTTGTGGGATTCGACCTCACTCTATTGTGAGTTTTTACTTGACGACAAATTCAGTACACTTGCCGAAGGAAATTTGTTGAGAGACAGTTTCCACCCGCATGACGCGCGCGCCACTGACGCACATGCGTCCTCTACTAGTACCTTCACCGACGCGCCAGCGCACCTTGCGCGCACGCGCCGGTTGCGCGAGTCAGTTTTTTACTTTCGCGCCTGGTCCTGTTTTCTTTCTCCTTCAACCCTTTTCTTTCATAGTTTCTTTTCCTTCTCCCTCCATCATTTCCCTTCTCTTCTTCTTCTTCCCTAACCCACCACCACTGTCTCCGGCCACTCACCGGCGACAACCACCTTTTCCGGTGGCACTACACTTCCCCTATTTTCGCTCTCATCTGCACAAAAGAAGATTCAACCTTGTTCCTTCATACTTTTCAAGGTTTCACTTCTTCCATTTCTTTACTTCCATTTTCCCTTGCATTATTTCTTCTAGTTAGATGCTTCTTATTGCTTTACATAGTTTCCCTTTTGCTTGCATGATGCTGTTTCTTGCTTTTTGTTTGCTTACTTTTCCTTTTTCCTTATTTCTCCATGGATGTTGAATTTGAACTTAATTTGCATTAATAGATCTTTTGTCATTCTTTTTCTTATCTTTGCCAATGTGTGATGTGTATGTGATGATTGATGTTCTATTTTGGGCTTTGAATTGGTTTAGTATCTCATAATTGCTCATTGCTTGATTATTGCACGCCAAGTGTTCGAGGAAATGCACACATACCATTTTGGTTCATTTTAGTCATATACTTTCAAATTAGTGCTCCTTCCTCATTCACTTGCTTTCTCTTAAATTCATTGAGTCTAATCTGTGTGCTTAAAGTTCATACTTGCCAATTAGATATTAATTGAACATGACTTGCTCTTTATTATGGATGCTTGAGATTACTCTTCTCATGTCGTTACATGCTTTACTTCCTCTTGCATCATATGCCAAGTGTCATGACCTTTGCTTTTACATTCACAATAGGCACTACAAGTCACTTGCATGTTTTTGTCAAATTGATTCTTGGGTTTAATGTTTTCCTTCTTTCCCTTCCTTTTTAGGATGGCCACCAAGAAAGGCAAGGAGATAGCTTCGAGGAAACCGGCCGCAAAAAGGGCACCCTAAAGATCAAACTCTAAGGCGCGCTCTTCATTAGGAGCCAAACCCCTATCTAAAAAAGGGAAGACACCCGCTCCTATTGATGAGAATGACAAGGGCAAACCGGCGAAAGATTCTTCAAGATTCCCCAACCGCTTCTTTGAACTTATGTTCCCTGCCATAGCTGTAAGGAACTATCATCCTGAGCATCTACTCGCTCCGCCGGACAAGGTTGCCCCTTATATTTTGTCCCGCATTGAACAGCTAGGATGGGAGTTTCTCTTGAGGAAACCAAGGGAAATCAACCTCTCTTGGGTGGAAGAATTCTACACTAACTACCATCTTCCCTCTCTTCAATCGATATACATGCGCCGGAAGCAAGTCTCAGTTTCAGAAGAGGCTATTCAGCAAGTGCTTAATGTTCTACCGGTACCAAGTGACATGGATGGCTACCAAGAAGTCTTACATCAGTGAGAGAAGTTTGGATTCGATTGGGACTCGATCCTCCGAGTCATTGCTGAACCAGAGGCATTTTGGATCCATGGTCGACTGCGGATAAGGCCCAAGAGCATTGGCACTCGCTTTCTCACTGTGGAAGCTAGAGCTTGAGCTCAGATCCTATCTCACTATGTGCTACCTAGCACCCACAAGTCGTCCCTCACGGTAGACCTCGCCTTGCTTGTTTGGTGTGTTCTCACGGAGAAGCCGGTGAACATTCCGCTTCTTGTCAAGCAAGCGATGAGTCAAGTTCACGACCGGGGTAACTTACCATTTTCAGTATTGGTATCTAATTTAGTTGCTGCTGCGGGTGTTTCTTGGGAAGCCAAGGACAAAAAGATTATAGTTTCGGCTAAGGGCGATGTGGTCCCAAGCGAAAAATACCTACACCTTCCCATGAACAAACCAAGCCTCGACATGGCCCCGCCACTTCTTTTTCCTTCTAGCTCATCATCACCACCACTGAGATCCACACATCAAAGGATAGAAGATCTTCACTGGAAGCTTGATAGATATGAGCGGCGAAACCACCGCCGATATACTTACATCAAGAAGCTTCTGCGTTGTGTTACCCCTAGCATGGAGGAACCCGAAATATTCACATCCACCTCAAACCCAAGTGATGGAAGTTCTGATGAAGGGGATAGTGAAGGTTCCGGTCCCGACCGTCCCTTTGCGTATTATTCGTAGCATGGAGGACCGTGCTAATTTCTAAAGTGTGGGGAGGTCGTTCGACCGATCTCCATGGGTAACAATCTCTTCCCTTCGATACCCATGGATTTATTTGTGCTTAGAAGTTAGTATATTGCATGTGTAGTTAGTTTTGCTTGTAAATACCCTTTGCATGATAGTTAGTTTCTATAGAGTTACTTGGTCAAAACAATAACTTCCTTTCCAAGAAACTGTGTTTTGGGTGACCTACCAAAATTCTGAATTTTTTTTTTGCAGTAAACTTGCTTTAAGAATGTATTTTGGAACATAGTGATTGAGCTAAGAACACAAGCATGAAAGTTTTGAGCTTATTGCATGGTTACATCTTTTAACCATTATTTTCATTCTTGTGTGCATATCTCTCTCTCTATGATTGTGATCCTTGCTTTGTCTGATTCTATATGTCCATTGCTTTGTGTATGAATGCATTTACATGATTGAGGCCATCATTTCAATAGTCACTTTTCCCAAATGGCCTTAACCCTCTTATCTACCATTGCTAACCAATTTTGAGCCTATGATAAACCCCCTTTTGTTCTTAGATAGAGAAAATCAACAGCCCTAAGTGAAAAACCATGAATGTCCCTGAATTTGGATCCTTGATTAGTTTAGGTAAGTTAGGATGTGTATCATTCAAATAGGAGGGTATACTTGGGGAATTAGGGTAGATATATAGGTGTGTAATTGTAGTGTAATTAAAAATTCTAGGATTTGGGAACATATTCATGTGTTGAATGATTAAACTGTATGCATTGAAACTTTTGTTCACAAAGAAACCCCAAGAAAAGGGGATGATAAAAAAAAGAGAGAGAAAGCAATGAAAGGAGACAAAGATACCCCAAGATAAAGTAACAAAAACAATGCATATGGGTGTGAATTAGAAAGAATGCATGAGTATAGAAAAAGAGTAAAAGTCAAGGGTAGCTAGGTAATGTATTGTAGTAGTATAGGTTGTTCTATGTGTCTAGTGGATCCTAGGTTGATCAAGGACTCAAATTTTAAGCCCACTTGGCCATATACATCCTTACCTTCACCCTAGCCCCATTATAACCCATGAATAAGACCTCATGATACTTGTAAGAATGCATTAAGTAATTGTTGATTGTTAAATGAAAGACAAATCTTAGAAAGCATGATTAGGAGATGATTGAGTGACGAACCCTTTACACTTGAGCGAATAGAGCGGATACACTTTCGGTGAGGGTTCGACGCTCAATGCTTGTTCCTGGCTTTCACAAGCGTTTGTTTAGCAAGTCATATGCACTCCTTAGTGGTATTCAATTTGGTAGGATTCATGAATTACATACTATTTTCACCCTATATGCTCACATGTATTCTTGGAGGATAGATTAACTCTTGACCAAGTAGGTAGATGATTTTACATTAGTTGTATGCATCCATTTAGGTAGTTTGCATTTCATAAACCCTTTCTCGCCATGATCTTTGGTCTTTTTATTTTAAGCATGAGGACATGCTTGGTTTAAGTGTGGGGAGATTTGATAAACCCCGATTTTGTGGTTTATCTTGTGCTTATTTTGAGGGATTTTATCAATATTTCTCACACTTATTCGCAAGAAATGCATAGTTTTGTGTTCACTTCTCAATATTTCTCCATGATGGAAAACATGCTTATTTTGCCTTAAAATTGCCATATTTTAATCCTCTTCTATTGCCATTCGATGCCGTGATATATTTGTTGAGTAATTTCAGGAATTATAGGGTAGGAATGACTCAGAAGAGAGGGAGAAAGCATGTACAAAAAGGAAGGAACATGAAGAATTGAAATCTTGGGAGAAGCAGCATCGGCGCGCCCGCGCACTCCACGCACACGCGTGGATGAGGTTAGCTGGAAGCGACACGCAAGGATAGATGCATCCGCGCGGATCAGAAGATTCCTATCGACGCGCACGCGCACTTTACTATTATATATTTGCATTTTTGCGTTTGATACTAATAGAGATATTTATATCACAAATTTCATTTTCATATCCCATGATGCAAATTCCATGTCACTAGCGTTTAACGTTCTTGAGGATCTTATTGAGCTTTTAGGGAGCAAAAGTTGCCTATTTGAAGAAGCAGGAGCCTACAATGTCTCCAGTCAAATCGGTAGGTATCGATATAACACCCTACCACACAGAGCCTTATGCTTAAGTCATAAGACAGAGGTGGTGAGGTATTACGACCTCTAAAAATAAAATTTAATATACAATAGTGTGAAAGATGTTCGTAACTAGGTGCCTTTGAAGAAAAAGGGTTAAGCAAAATCGTTAAATTGAAAAGCGCAATACTCCCGAAATACTAATAACGAAGCTCAAGACATATTACAAATACAAAACCTGTTTCTCCAAAATAACCTCTAAGAGGAGTTAGTACAGTATATATATAAAAAGTGGAGAATATAAGTATCTATGCAAGTACATGTAACCAAAATAAAGTCCCAAGAGCTAAGGATCTTCGCGAAATCAGAAGCTTCCAGCATGTTAATCATAAGATTTTTGTATCCCTACAAAATTCCTTTGGCAAGTATACCGAATTGTCGTCAAGTAAAAACTCACAAAGAGTGAGGTCAAATCCTACAGAGATTGATTGATTGAGCAACTTTAGTCAGTAGGGTATTTTAGTCAAACTAATCATTAATGAGTATTGAGTGTAGAAATTTAAATGACAGAATTGTAAATGACTTGAAAAGTAAATGACTGAATTAAAGAGCGGGAATGTAAGAGTTGGAAGCTTAAATTGCATAAAGTAAATGAAAGAAATAGAACAAGAAATGTAAGTGAATATAGGTTGATGAATACAAATTAAACAAGCTATAAAGAATGTGAAGATGAGAATGATGCCAAGGCATCTTAGGCTAGTTTCACTAGCCTTTTTCATTTGTTTTATTAGGTTTTATGCACTTTCTTGAGTAATAAGTAAGTATTTGGATTAAAGTTTCATGCATACCTTGATTCATTCAAACATGGTTAAATTGGTGCATTTTCATGAGATTTATGCTATATTTACTTGTGTATTAAGAAAAATGCAAACTCTTGTGAATCTAGCAAAGCTTTGATGTATATGTATTGGTTGATGATAGGTGAAGAGAAGAAAAGAAGAAGTATGGAAAGAAGATGAGGAAGGGCAAGCAAGCAAGCAACAAAAAGGCCCATGGAAAGAAGAAAAGGAAGCAACGTTGGTGGCCAAAGTTGGCTCACCAACGTTGCCTCAAACATTGGAAGAAAGGGCAATGCAACGTTGGTGGCCAAAGTTGGCTCATCAACGTTGGAGGGAACGTTGGTGAACCAACGTTAACTCTAACATTTTCGATACAGTTTGCTTTCTGGAATTAGAAAAATTGGCTGCGACGCGTACGCGTGGGTGATGCACACGCGTGACAAAGCCAACGTTGGAGGGAATATTGCCAAACCAATGTTACCTCTAACGCTTGTGATAAAAAGTTCAATTCTGGAGGTAGAGAAATTAGCAACGACGCATGGGTGACATTGGAGGGAACGTTGCCAAACCAACTTTGAATCCAACATCTGCGATAATTTTTTAAATCTGGAGTTGGGAAATTTGCAGTGACCCGTACGCGTCGATGACGCGTACGCGTGGATGTGCACTTTCTTTCTAACCTCGCGCACGCATAGGCGATGCGTACGCGTGAAACGGCAAATTCGACCATTCACACAGGTGAACGTTGGTACCCCAACGTTGAGTCAAACATTGCTGGCAACACCCAGAATTCATTTTCTTTAAGAGAACGTTTGACCCAACGTTTACTTAAAAACGTTGATCACCAACGTTGACAGCAGAACTATACAATTGAGCACCATGAAGAATGCAAAATGTTAGTTTGCCAACGTCCCTCCTCAACATCATTGAGAGCCACTTCAATCTGCTTCAACAAAGGCCAAAAGCCCAATCCAAAGACTTCAAGACTGAGTGAAGAAAGTGTATAAATAGCATAGAGTTTAAGTTAGTTGGGGGGTTGGAGAGATTGGGATTTGGATCTAGAATTAGAACTCTGCAATCATGCCTTTTGTACTTTCTTTACTTTTTCTGTACTTTTCTTTCTTTTTGATTTGAATTGAGCTATAAACAACTAAACCCCTCTTCATTGGGTTAGGGAGCTCTGTTGTAATTCAATGGATCAATAATATTTTTCATTCTTCTTCCTCTGTCTTTTCTCTTGATTTTTCTTGAAAGATTTTGTTCTTCATTCAAACATTCAACTGTCTTGGGAAAGAAATTAAATCTACTTGGGTTCTGTGATAGGCTTGGAGGAGAAATCATAGAACCATGCTTAAAATCTTTCTCACATTGGATTAGGTTGGGGGTTGGATGGATATAGTGACATGTAATCCTACCAATACTTTGATCTATGAAGGTGTGTGGTATAATCAGTGACCAAACTTCATCTCTTCCCATGAGAAATTAAATCAAGGAATTGGGCAATTGTTCAAGCTTAGAGAGATTGGATTACCAAGGAATTGAGATCCAATCACTTAAGATTGCCAAGGAGATCAATGAATGCATTGATTGAGGAAGAGATGAGAATGAACTTGATCCGGAGAATGCAATATCTCCTAAGCCTAATGAGCTTCCCAATTTCTGATCTTACCCATTCTCTTACATTCTGCTATTTACTTTAATGCTCAATTATCCCCACTCCCTTTTAATTTCTTGCAATTTAAGTTTCTGTAGTTAATTTCCCTGCAATTCTACTTTCTGCAATTTAATTTCTGCCATTTACATTTTGTTGTTTACATTTCTTGCCATTTAAGTTTTCCGCCATTTAATTTCCTACAACACTAAATTCAAATCTGATTCAATTCAACTAGAATACTCCTCTAATTAAGGTTGATCAACCAATCAATCCCTATGGGATTCGACCTCACTCTATTGTGAGTTTTTACTTGACGACAATTCGGTATACTTGTCGAGGGGAATTTTGTAGAGATACAAGATTTCTAGCATCAAGTTTTTGGCGCCGTTGTCGGGGATCGATTTTGTATTGACAATGATTAAATTGGAGGATAACTAGATTGAACATTTTTCTTTTCTTTTGTTAATTAAGTTTCAATTTCAGCTGTTTACTTTTATTTTCTGCAATTTGAGTTGTTTATCTTTATTTCTTTACTTTTTAGCACACTAATCCACTAATTGTTTGATCAATTGCATTAACCAAGCTAACTATAAATCTTAGTGGACTTTCCACTGGTTGTTTTCCTGTGTTTGCTGAGTGTATGACAGATAGAAGAGGAGAAACTTCAACCTCTTTTGATAGTGAACCTGAGAGGACCTTCCTTAGACTAAGGAGGGAATTAAGAGGGAAGAAAGCTATTGGTGCAGAGGAAGAAGAGGAGGACTTAGATATGAACATGGTGGATGATATGGAGAACCATCATGAGGAAGAGGTGCATAATCATGCCAGAGAGGGTGTAGCCAATCATGCTGAGCAGGTGATATGCGAAATTGTTACTCTAAGGTTGTAAAATTTTTTGTTCGTTCTCTCCCTGGCAATGGCGCCAATAACTGGTGCATAATACCATGGTCCAAACATAACTTCACAACTTCGCACAACTAACCAGCAAGTGCACTGGGTCGTCCAAGTAATAAAACCTTACGTGAGTAAGGGTCGATCCCACAGAGAGTGTTGGTATAAAGCAAGCTATGGTCATCTTGTTAATCTCAGTCAGGCGGATATCAAATGGTTATGGAGTTTTCGAATAATAATAATAAATAAACAGAAAATAAAGATAAAAATACTTATCTAATTCATTTGGTGAGAATTTCAGATAAGTGAATAGAGATGCTTTCGTTCCTCTGAATCTCTGCTTTCTCGCTGTCTTCATCCAATCAGTCTTACTCCTTTCCATGGCAAGCTTTCTGTAAGGACATCACCGTTGTCAATGGCTACATCCCATCCTCTCTGTGAAAATGGTCCAAATGCTCTGTCACGGCATGGCTAATCATCTAGAGGTTCTCGATCATACTGGAATAGGATTTACTATCCTTTTGCGTCTGTCACTACGCCCAGCACTCGCGAGTTTGAAGTTCGTCACAGCCATCCCTTCCCAGATCCTACTCGGAATACCACAGACAAGGTTTAGACTTTCCGGATCTCAGGAATGGCCATCCATGGGTTCTAACTTATACTACGAAGATACTAATAACTCGGACTCGGTCCCCTTTATTAGATATCTGAGAGATACTCATTCTAGCTTGGTTGCATGTAGAACGGAAGTGTTTGTCTGGCACACGTTCATAAGTGAGAATGATGATGAGCATCACATAATCATCACATTCATCATGGTCTTGGGTGCGAATGGATATCTTAGAAGCGGAATAAGTTGAATTGAATAGAAAATAGTAGTACTTTACATTAAATCATGAGGAACAGCAGAGCTCCACACCTTAATCTATGGAGTGCAGAAACTCTACCGTTTGAAAATACATAAGTGATAATGGTCCAGGCATGGCCAAATGGCCAGCCCCCATGAAAGTCTAAGATCGCATAAAACTGATCAAAGATGATCCAAAGATGTAAATACAATAGTAAAAAGTCCTATTTATACTAAACTAGTTACTAGGGTTCATAGAAGTAAGTAATTGATGCATAAATCCACTTCCGGGGCCCACTTGGTGTGTGCTTGGGCTGAGCTTGAAGTTTACACGTGCAGAGGCTTCTTCTGGAGTTGAACGCCGAGTTGTAACGTGTTTTTGGCGTTCAACTCTGGTTCGTGACGTGTTACTGGCGTTTAACTCCAGACTACAGCGTAGAACTGGCGTTCAACGCCCTTTTGCATTGTCTAAACTCGGTCAAAGTATGGACTATTATATATTACTGGAAAGCCCTGGATGTCTACTTTTCAACGCAATTAGAAGCGCGTCATTTTGAGTTTTGTAGCTCCAGAAAATCCACTTTGAGTGCAGGGAGGTCAGAATCCAACAGCGTCAGCAGTCCTTCTTCTACCTCTGAATCTGATTTTTGTTCAAGTCCCTCAATTTCAGCCAGAAAATACCTGAAATCATAGAAAAACACACAAACTCATAGTAAACTCTAGAAATGTGAATATAACGTAAAAACTAATGAAAACATCCCTAAAAGTAACTAGATCCTACTAAAAACATACTAAAAACAATGCCAAAAAGCGTATAAATTATCCGCTCATCACAACACCAAACTTAAATTGTTGCTTGTCCCCAATCAACTGAAAATCAAATAGGATAAAAAGAAGAGAATATACTATAAATTCCAAACTATCAATGAAACATAGCTCCAATCAGAAGAGCGGGACTTGTAGCTTTTTGCCTCTTGAATAGTTTTGGCATCTCACTTTATCCATTGAGGTTCAGAATGATTGGCATCTATAGGAACTCAGAGTTCAGATAGTGTTATTGATTCTCCTAGTTCAGTATGTTGATTCTTGAACACAGCTACTTTATGAGTCTTGGCCGTGGCCCTAAGCACTTTGTTTTCCAGTATTACCACCGGATACATAAATGCCACAGACACATAATTGGGTGAACCTTTTCAGATTGTGACTCAGCTTTGCTAAAGTCCCCAATTAGAGGTGTCCAAGGTTCTTAAGCACACTCTTCTTTTGCTTTGGACCTTGACTTTAACCGCTCAGTCTCAAGTTTTCACTTGACACCTTCACGCCACAAGCACATGGTTAGGGACAGCTTGGTTTAGCCGCTTAGGCTAGGATTTTATTCCTTTAGGCCCTCCTATCCACTGATGATCAAAGCCTTGGATCCTTTTTTATTTACCCTTGCCTTTTGGTTTTAAGGGCTACTGGCTTTTTGCTCTTGCCTTTTGGTTTTAAGAGCTTTTGGCTTTTTCTGCTTGCTTTTTCTTTTTCTTTCTATTTTTTTTCGCTATTTTTTTTTCTTTTCTATTTTTGTCTGCAAGCTTTTGTATTCACTGCTTTTTCTTGGTTTAAGAATTATTTTTATGATTTTTCAGATTATCAAATAACATGTCTCCTGTTCATCATTCTTTCAAGAGCTAACATATTTAACATTCTTAAACAACAACTTCAAAAGACATATGCACTGTTCAAGCATTCATTCAGAAAACAAAAAGTATTGTCACCACATCAATATAATTAAACTAAGTTCAAGGATAAATTCAAAACTCATGTACTTCTTGTTCTTTTGAATTAAAAATATTTTTCATTTAAGAGAGGTGATGGATTCATATTCACTA
This sequence comes from Arachis ipaensis, assembly GCF_059453495.1. NCBI lineage: Eukaryota > Viridiplantae > Streptophyta > Magnoliopsida > Fabales > Fabaceae > Arachis > Arachis ipaensis. The sequence continues at coordinate 98,348,332 of NC_142443.1, read as the reverse complement.
CTTTAAGGCATAGACACTTAAATACTAATGATCATGTAATAAAGACACAAACATAGATAAACATTTAACATAAGAAAACGAAAAACAGAAAATTTAAGGACAAGGAATGAGTCCACCTTAGTGATGGTGGTGTTTCCTTCTTGAGGAACCAATGATGTCCTTGAGCTCTTCTATGTCTCTTCCTTGTCTTTGTTGCTTCTCCCTCATTGCTCTTTGATCTTCTCTAATTTCATGGAGGATGTTGGAGTGCTCTTGATGTTCCACCCTTAGTTGCTCCCAATAATCGTGTGGAGGAAAATGTATCCCTTGAGGTATCTCAGGGATCTCTTGATTTGCAGTCAAATGTTCTACCACTGAGCTATAGACCCTTGAGATGAATCTCTCCATCTCCTATGACTTGGAGGTGGAAGTTTTGGCTTCCCTTTCCTCTTTCTAGAGGTTTCTCTGGTCTTAGGTGCCATCAATGGTTATGGAAAAACAAAAAAGCTATGCTTTTACCACACCAAAATTAGAATGTTGCTCGCCCTCGAGCAAAAGAAGAAAGAATAGTAGAAGAAGAAGAAGATATGGAGGAGATGGAGGGATGTGTGTATTCGGCTATATGGGTGGGCTTGGGTGGGAAAGAGATTTTGAATTTTGAAGGTAGGTGGGGTGTATGGATGTGAGTGGTGAATGGAGAACAGAAGGGATGACTGTGAATGGAGAGAGAGGGTGATATAGGATTATGAGGAGGTAAGGTGAGTGGAGGTATGTGGGGATCCTGTGGGGTCCACAGATCCTGAGGTGTCAATGATTTACATCCCTGCACCAATTAGGCATGTACAATGCCTTTGCATGCAATTTTGGCGTTTAAACGCCGAATTGATGCTTGTTCTGGGCGTTCAGCGCCCAGATGCAGCATGTTTCTGGCGTTGAACGCCAGTTCTATGCTTGTTTCTGGCGTTCAGCGCCAGCTTTCCTCAGTGTTCATTCCTGGCATCTGAACGCCAGGATGCTGCTTGTTTTAGGCGTTCAACGCCAGATCCATGCTCTGTTCTTGCATTGAACGCCAGCTAGATGCTCCTTACTGGCATTTAAACGCTAGTAAGTCCTTCCTCCAAGGTGTGATTTTTCTTCTGCTGTTTTTAATTCTGTTTTTAATTTTTGTATTTATTTTGTGACTCCACATGATCATGAACCTAATAAAACATGAAAGAACAATAAAATAAAAATAAAATTAGATAAATAAAAATTGGGTTGCCTCCCAACAAGCGCTTCTTTAATGTCAATAGCTTGACAGTGGGCTCTCATGGAGCCTCACAGATGTTCAGAGCATTGTTGAGACTTCCCAACACCAAACTTAGAGTTTGGATATGGGAGTTCAACACCAAACTTAGAGTTTGGTTGTGGCCTCCCAACACCAAACTTAGAGTTTGACTGTGGGGGCTTTGGTTGACTCTGCAGTGAGAGAAGCTTTTTATGCTTCTTCTCCATGGGTACAGAGAGAGATCCTTGAGTTTTAAACACAAGGTTGTCCTCATTCAATTGAAGGATCAATTCTCCTCTGTCCACATCAATCACAGCTCTTGCTGTGGCTAGGAAGGGTCTTCCAAGAATGATAGATTCATCCTCATCCTTCCCAGTATCCAGGATTATGAAATCAGTAGGGATGTAAAGGTCTTTAACCTTTACTAACATGTCCTCTACTTGTCCATAAGCTATTTTCATGGATTTGTCTGCCATTTCTAATGAGAAATTGGCTTCCTGTACCTCAAGGGTTCTTAGTTTCTCCATTACAGAGAGTGGCATGAGGTTTATTCCTGACCCAAGGTCACACAGCCTTCTCAAAGGTCATGGTGCCTATGGTACAAGGTATTAAGAACTTTCCAGGATCCTGTTTCTTCTGAGGCAATGTCAGTTGATCCAGATCACTCAGTTCATTGATGAGCAAGGGAGGTTCATCTTTCCAAGTCTCATTACCAAATAATTTGGCATTCAGCTTCATGATTGCACCAAGGTACTTGGCAACTTGCTCTTCAGTAACATCCTCATTCTCTTCAGAAGAAGAATACTCATCAGAGCTTATGAATGGCATAAGGAGGTTCAATGGAATCTCTATGGTCTCTAGATGAGTCTCAGATTCCTTTGGTTCCTCAGAGGGAAACTCCTTATTGATCACTGGATGTCCTAGGAGGTCTTCCTCACTGGGATTCATGTCCTCAACCTCCCTTATAGGTTCGGCCATGGTAATTAATTCAATGGCCTTGCACTCTCCTTTTGGATTCTCTTCTGTATTGCTTGGGAGAGTACTAGGGGGGTTTCAGTGATTCTTTTACTCAGCTGGCCCACTTGTGCTCCCGAATTTCTAATGGAGGACCTTGTTTCATTCATGAAACTCACAGTGGCCTTAGATAGATCAGAGACTAAATTTGCTAAATTAGAGGTATTTTGTTCAGAGTTCTCTGTCTGTTGCTGAGTGGATGATGGAAAAAGCTTGCTATTGCTAAACCTGTTTCTTCCACCATTATTAAAGCCTTGTTGAGGCTTTTGTTGATCCTTCCATGAGAGATTTGGGTGATTTCTCCATGAGGGATTATAGGTGTTTCCATAGGGTTCACCCATGTAATTCACCTCTGCAATTGCAAGATTCTCAGGATCATAAGCTTCTTCTTCAGAAGATGCCTCTTGAGTACTGTTGGATGCAGCTTGCATTCCATTCAGACTCTGAGAAATCATATTGACTTACTGAGTCAATATTTTATTCTGAGCCAATATGGCATTCAGAGTATCAATTTCAAGAACTCCCTTCTTCTGAGGCGTCCCATTACTCACAGGGTTCCTCTCAGAAGTGTACATGAACTGGTTATTAGCAACCATGTCAATGAGTTCTTGAGCTTTGCAGGCGTTTTCTTTAGGTGAATGGATCCACCTGCAGAAGTATCCAATGACATCTTAGCTAATTCAGACAGACCATCATAGAATATATCCAGGATGGTCCATTCTGAAAGCATGTCAGAAGGACACTTTTTGGTCAGTTCCTTGTATCTCTCCCAAGCTTCATAGAGGGATTCACCTTCTTTCTGTCTGAAGGTTTGAACATCCACTCTAAGCTTACTCAGCTTTTGAGGAGGAAAGAACTTGGCTAAGAAAGCCTTGACCAGCTTATCCCAAAAGTTCAGGCTATCTTTGGGTTGAGAATCCAACCACACTCTAGCTGTGTCTCTTACAGCAAACGGAAAAAGCATAAGCCTGTAGACCTCGGGGTCAACCCCATTGGTCTTAACAGTATCACAGATCTGCAAAAATTCAGTTAAGAACTGAAAAGGATCTTCAGATGGAAGTCCATAAAACTTGCAGTTCTGCTGCAACAGAGAAACTAATTGAGGTTTCAGTTCAAAATTGTTTGCTCCAATGGCAGGAATGGAGATGCTTCTTCCATGTAAATTGGAATTAGGTGCAGTAAAGTCACCAAGCATCCTCCTTGCATTATTATTATTTTCGGCTGCCATCTCCTCTTCTTGTTCAAAAATTCCTATAAGGTTGTCTCTGAATTGTTGTATTTTAACTTCTCTTAGTTTCCTTTTCAGAGTCCTTTCAGGTTCAGGATCTGCTTCAACAAGAATGTTCTTGTCCTTGCTCCTGCTCATATGACAAAGAAGGGAATAACAAAGAAAATATGGAATCCTCTATGTCACAGTATAGAGATTCCTTTGTGAGTAGAAGAAAAGAATGTAATGTAAGGAAAGAAAAGAGAGAAGAATCCAAACACAAGGGTGAGGAGAGCAGAGATATGAGATGAAGAGAAGTGTTAGTAAATAAATAAATAAATAGAAGAGGATGGGAGAGAGAAGTTTTCAAAAATAATTTTCGAAAAAGAGTTAATGATTTTCGAAAATTAAGATAAAATTAAAATTAAAATTAAAATTAAAAATTGAAACAATTAATTAATTAAAAAGAATTTTTGAAAAAGTGGGAGGTATTTTTGAAAGTTAGAGAGGGATAGTTAGTTAGGTAGTTTTGAAAGAGATAAGAAACAAATAAAAAGTTAATTAGTTAGTTGAAACAAATTTTGAAAATCAAATTTTAAAAGATAAGAAGCTAAGAAGTTAGAAAAGATATTTGAAAGAGATATGATATGAAAAGGTATGATTAAAAAGATATGATTTTGAAAAAGATAAGATAAAAAGATATTTTTGAAAAGATATGATTGAAATTAGTTTTGAAAAAGATTTGATTTTTAAAATCACAATTAATGACTTGATTCACAAGAAATCACAAGATATGATTCTAGAACTTAAAGTTTGAATCTTTCTTAACAAGTAAGTAACAAACTTGAAATTTTTTAATCAAAACATTAATTGTTGATGATATTTTCGAAAATATGATGTAAAATTAAGAAAAAGATTTTTGAAAAAGATTTTTAAAATTTTCGAAAATAAATAAGAAAAATGAAAAAGATATGATTTTTGAAAAAGATTTTTGAAAAAAGATAAGATTTTTAAATTGAAAATTTGATTTGACTCATAAGAAACAATTGAATTTTAAAAATTTTTGAAAAAGTCAATCCAAATTTTCGAAATTTATGAGAGAAAAAAAAGGAAAGATATTTTTTTATTTTTGAATTTTAAATGATGAGAGAGAAAAACATGAAAAATGATGCAATGCATGAAAAATTTGGATCTAAACATGTGATGCATGCAAGAACATTATGAATGTCAAGATGAACACCAAGAACACTATGAATGTCAAGATGAACATCAAGAACTTATTTTTGAAAAATTTTCAAGAAAAGAAAACATGCAAGACACCAAACTTAGAAATTTTTCATGTATAGACACTATGAATGCAAGAATGCATATGAAAAACAAGAAAAGACACAAAACAAGAAAATATGAAGATCAAACAAGAAGACTGGCCAAGAACAACTTGAAGATCATGAAGAACACTATGAATGCATGAATTTTGGAAAAAATGCATAAAGAATTTTTAGAAAGAATGCAATTGACACCAGACTTAAAAATTGACTCAAGACTCAAACAAGAAACACAAAATATTTTTTATTTTTATGATTTTAAAATTTTTTTTTGTATTTTTCGAAAATTAATGTGAAAAAAAGAAAAATAAGGATTCCAAAATTTTTAATATGAATTCCAGGAATCTTGCACTCTTAGTCTAAAGCTCCAATCCGAGGGTTAGACATGGCTTAATAGCCAGCCAAGCTTTAGAAGATACAAATCAGTCATACAATAACAAATTTTATTAGCAACAACTAGCTTGCTCTTGTAATGATGACTTGGGAGCCTCAGTCCAAATGAATTTAGACGTGGCTCTAAAGCCAGCCAGGCTTCTACATGCTTCATGAAACACTAGAATTCATTCTTAAAAATTCTAAAGAAAAATATATTTTTATTTTTTTGAAAATAATTTTTTTTCGAATATTAATTGGGAAAAACGAAAAAGAAGAAAATATTTTTGAAAAATTTTTGAAAACTTTTTGAAAATAAAATAAGAAGAAAATTATCCAATCTGAGCAACACGATGAACCGTCAGTTGTCCAAACTCGAACAATCCCCGGCAACGGCGCCAAAAACTTGATATGCGAAATTGTTACTCTGAGGTTGTAAAATTTGTTGTTCGTTCTCTCCCTGGCAATGGCGCCAATAACTGGTGCATAATACCATGGTCCAAACATAACTTCATAACTTCGCACAACTAACCAGCAAGTGCACTGGGTCGTCCAAGTAATAAAACCTTACGTGAGTAAGGGTCGATCCCACGGAGATTGTTGGTATGAAGCAAGCTATGGTCATCTTGTTAATCTCAGTCAGGAGGATATCAAATGGTTATGGAGTTTTCGAATAATAATAATAAATAAACAGAAAATAAAGATAGAAATACTTATGTAATTCATTGGTGAGAATTTCAGATAAGCGTATAGAGATGCTTTCGTTCCTCTGAATCTCTGCTTTCTCGCTATCTTCATCCAATCAGTCTTACTCCTTTCCATGGCAAGCTTTCTGTAAGGGCATCACCGTTGTCAATGGCTACATCCCATCCTCTCTGTGAAAATGGTCCAAATGCTCTGTCACGGCATGGCTAATCATCTGGAGGTTCTCGATCATACTGGAATAGGATTTACTATCCTTTTGCGTCTGTCACTACGCCCAGCACTCGCGAGTTTGAAGTTCGTCACAGCCATCCCTTCCCAGATCCTACTCGGAATACCACAGATAAGGTTTAGACTTTCCGGATCTCAGAAATGGCCATCCATGGGTTCTAACTTATACCACGAAGATACTAATAACTCGGACTCGGTCCCCTATATTAGACATCTGAGAGATACTCATTCTAGCTTGGTTGCATGTAGAACGGAAGTGTTTTTCAGGCACGCGTTCATAAGTGAGAATGATGATGAGCGTCACATAATCATCACATTCATCATGTTCTTGGGTGCGAATGTATATCTTAGAAGCGGAATAAGTTGAATTGAATAGAAAATAGTAGTACTTTGCATTAAATCATGAGGAACAGCAGAGCTCCACACCTTAATCTATGGAGTGCAGAAACTCTACCATTTGAAAATACATAAGTGATAATGGTCCAGGCATGGCCGAATGGCCAGCCCCCATGAAAGTCTAAGATCGCATAAAACTGATCAAAGATGATCCGAAGATGTAAATACAATAGTAAAAAGTCCTATTTATACTAAACTAGTTACTAGGGTTTATAGAAGTAAGTAATTGATGCATAAATCCACTTCCGGGGCCCACTTGGTGTGTGCTTGGGCTGAGCTTGAAGTTTACATGTGCAGAGGCTTCTTCTGGAGTTGAACGCCGAGTTGTAACGTGTTTTTGGCGTTCAACTCTGGTTCCTGACGTGTTATTGGCGTTTAACTCCAGACTGTAGCGTAGAACTGGCATTCAACGCCCTTTTGCGTCATCTAAAATCGGCCAAAGTATGAACTATTATATATTACTGGAAAGCCCTGGATGTCTACTTTCCAACGCAATTGGAAGCGCACCATTTTGAGTTCTGTAGCTCCAGAAAATCCACTTTGAGTGCAGAGAGGTCAGAATCCAACAGCATCAGCAGTCCTTCTTCTACCTCTGAATCTGATTTTTGCTCAAGTCCCTCAATTTCAGCCAGAAAATACCTGAAATCACAGAAAAACACACAAACTCATAGTAAAGTCCAGAAATGTGAATTTAACATAAAAACTAATGAAAATATCCCTAAAAGTAACTAGATCCTACTAAAAACATACTAAAAATAATGCCAAAAAGCGTATAAATTATCCGCTCATCAGCAGGAGAGAAGAGTTCTAGACTCTTACATTGACCCAAACCCAGGAAATTGTAGAAGCAGCATTCTAAAACCAACCATTCATGCCAATAACTTCGAGCTAAAGCCTCAACTCATCACTCTTGTCCAAAACAACTGTTCATTTGGAGGTAGTTCCCAAGAAGACCCCAATCAACATTTAACCACATTCTTGAGAATATGCGATACTGTAAAGTCTAATGGTGTTCATCCTGACACCTACAGATTGCTTTTGTTTCCCTTTTCTCTAAGGGATAAGGCATCTAAATGGCTAGAATCCTTTCCTAAGGAGATTTTGACAACTTGGGAAGATGTGGTGAACAAATTTTTGGCAAGGTTTTACCCTCCCCAAAGAGTTAACAAATTGAGGGCTGAGGTACAAACATTCACGCAACAAGATGGTGAAACTCTCAATGAAGCATGGGAGAGATACAAGGAGCTGACAAGGAAGTGCCTTCCTAACATGTTCAATGAATGGGTACAGCTACACATTTTCTATGAAGGCCTGCCACAAGAGTCAAAGAAGGCCTTAGATCACTGATGAGCGGATAATTTATACACTTTTTGGCATTGTTTTTACATAGTTTTTAGTATGATTTAGTTAGTTTTTAGTATATTTTTATTAGTTTTTAAATAAAAATCACATTTCTGGAATTTACTATGAGTTTGTGTGTTTTTCTGTGATTTCAGGTATTTTCTGGCTGAAATTGAGGGACCTGAGCAAAAATCTGATTCAGAGGCTGAAGAAGGACTGCAGATGCTGTTGGATTTTGACCTCCCTGCACTCAAAATTAATTTTCTGGAGCTACAGAAACCCAATTAGTGCGGTCTTAATTGCGTTGGAAAGTAGACATCCAGGGCTTTCCAGAAATATATAATAATCCATACTTTGCCCAAGTTTTGACGACGCAAACTGGCGTTCAAATGCCAACTTCCTGTCCTATTCTGAAGTTAAACGCCAGAAACAGGTTGCAAACCAGAGTTAAATGCCAGAAACAGGCTACAACCTGGCGTTTAACTCCAAAAAGAGTCTCTATACATGAAAGCTCAATGCTCAGCCCAAACACACACCAAGTGGGCCCAGAAGTGGATTTCTACATCATTTACTTATCTTATGTAACCCTAGCTACTAGTTTAGTATAAAACCTACGGTTAGTGATTTATTTTATATCTCTGGTTAGTCTTTGAATAATTTGATGTTCAGAGATCACGTTTAGGGGCTGGCCATTCGGCCATGCCTGGACCTCCATCACTTATGTATTTTCAACGGTAGAGTTTCTACACACCATAGATTAAGGTGTAGAGCTCTGCTGTTCCTCATGAATTAATGCAAAGTACTATTGTTTTCTTATTCAATTCAAGCTTATTCCTATTCTAAGATATTCACTTGCATTTCAACTTGATGAATATGATGATCCGTGACACTCATCACTATTCTCAACCTATGAACGCGTGCCTGACAACCACTTTCGTTCTACCTTGGATTGAGCATTTATCTCTTAGCCTCCTGGTTCACGATCAGAGTCTTCATGGTATAGGCTAGAATTAATGGTGGCCATTTCTGAGATCCGGAAAGTCTAAACCTTGTCTGTGGTATTCCGAGTAGGATCTGAGAAGGGATGACTGTGACGAGCTTCAAACTTGCGAGTGTTGGGCGTAGTGACAAACGCAAAAGGATCAATGGATCCTATTCCAACATGATCGAGAACCGACAGATGATTAGCCGTGCAGTGACAGCGCATTTGGACCATTTTCACTGAGAGGACGGGAAGTAGCCACTGACAACGGTGATGCCCAACATACAGCTTGCCATGGAAAGGAGTATGAATGATTGGATGAGGGCTGTAGGAAAGCAGAGATTCAGAAGGAACAAAGCATCTCCATACGCTTATCTAAAGTTCTTACCAATGAATTGCATAAGTATCTCTATCCTATTTTATATTTTATTTATATTTTAATTATTAAAACCTCATAACCATTTGAATCTGCCTGACTGAGATTTGCAAGGTGACCATAGCTTGCTTCAAGCCGACAATCTCCGTGGGATCGACCCTTACTCACGTAAGGTTTATTACTTGGACGACCCAGTGCACTTGCTGGTTAGTTGTGCGAAGTTGTGAAGAAGAATTGAGATTATGATAGTGCGTACCAAGTTTTTGGCACCATTGAGATCACAATTTCGTGCACCAAGTTTTTGGCGCCGTTGCCGGGGATTGTTCGAGTTTGGACAACTGACGGTTCATCATGTTACTCAGATTAGGTAATTTTATTTTAATTTTAAGCTTTTTGTTTTTATTATTTTTATTTTCAAAAAAAATTTTTCAAAAAAAAATTATTCTATGTTCTTCAGAATTTTCAAGAATGAATTCTAGAGTTTCAGATGATGCTTTTATCATCACAAGAACTAGTTGATTCTCATCAATTTGGCTGTTATATGTAATGTCCTGCTGAAGCTTGGCTAGCCATTTCTAATCTTTTTAGACTGAAGCTTTAGACTAACATTGCATGATTCCTGGAATTCTTATTAAAAATTTTGAAATTCTTATTTTTCTTTTCCAAATAATTTTCGAAAAATACAAAAAAATTAATAAAATCATAAAACCAAAAATAATTTGATGTTTCTTGTTTGAGTATAGTGTCAATTTTTAAGTTTGGTGTCAATTGCATCTTTTTAACTTTTCTTAAAATTTTCGAAAACTCATGCATGGTGTTATTCATGATCTTCAAGTTGTTCTTGATGATCTTCTTTATTTGATCTTTGCATTTTCATGTTGTGTTTTTTTTTTCTTGTTTTTCATATGCATTTTCAATTTCTTAGTGTCTAAACATTGAAAATTTCTAAGTTTGGTGTCTTGCATGTGTTTCTTTTCTTAAACATTTTCAAAAACATGTTCTTGATGTTCATGTTGACACTCAAAGTTTTCTTGGTGTTCATCTTGACATTCAAAGTGTTCTTGCATATTTTTCTTGTTTTGATTCACAATTTCCATGTTTTGAGTCATTTTTGTGTTTTTCTCTCTCATAAAAATTCAAAAATAAAACAAATATCTTTTCCTTTTTCTACTCATAAATTTCGAAAATTGGGTTTGACTTAGTCAAAAAATTTTTAAAACTTAGCTATTTCTTATGAGTCAAGCCAAATTTTCAATTGTAAAAATCCTATCTTTTCAAAACTTTTTCAAAAATCAAATCTTTTTCATTTTTTCTTTCATATTTTCGAAAATTTCAAATTGATTTTCAAAATCTTTTTCTTATTTTTGTTTCATATTTTCGGATTTAGTGCTAGCATTCAATTTTTAGATTCAAAAATTTCAAGTTGTTACTTGCCTATTAAGAAAAGTTTCAATCTTTAAATTTCAAAATCATATCTTTTAGTTTCTTATTAGTCAAGTAATCAACTTTAATTTCAAAAATCAAATCTTTTTAATTTCCTTTTCAAATCTTTTTCAAAAAATTTTCAATCATATCTTTTTCAAAACTTAATTTCAAAATCTTTTCTAACTTCTTATCTTTTCAAATTTGATTTTCAAATCTTTTCAATTAACCACTTGACTTTTTGTTTGATTTTAAAAAGTTTTCTATTTCAATCATATCTTTTTCAAAATCACCTAACTACTTTTCTCTCTCTAATTTTCGAAAATCACTAACCACTTTTTCAAAAATCTTTTTAATTAATTGATTTATTTAATTTTCAAATTTTATTTTATTTCTTCCCTTAATTTTCGAATACTAACCAATAATTAAAATAAAAACAAAAATATTTTTCTTTTATTTTAATTTAAAATTCAAATTATCTCCCTCTCTGTGTTCGAATTTTTCTCTTCTCCTTCTTCTATTCTTCTCTTCTTCTACTCACATAAAGAAATCTCTATACTGTGACATAGAGAATTCCTCTTCTTTTCTGTTCTCTTCTTTTTCATATGAGCAGGAACAGGGATAAAGACATTCTTATCGAAGCTGATCCTGAACCTGAAAGGACTCTTAAGAGAAAACTAAGAGAAGCTAAAGCACAACCCTCTGGAGAGGACCTGTGATGAGCGGATAATTTATACGCTATTTGGCATTATTTTTAGTATGTTTTTAGTAAGATCTAGTAACTTTTAGGGATGTTTTTATTAATTTTTATGTTAAATTCACATTTCTGGACTTTACTATGAGTTTTGTGTGTTTTTCTGTGCTTTCAGGTATTTTCTGGCTGAAATTGAGGGACTTGAGCAAAAATCAGATTCAGAGGTTGAAGAAGGACTGCTGATGCTGTTGGATTCTGACCTCCCTGCACTCAAAGTGGATTTTCTGGAGCTACAGAACTCCAAACGGCACGCTCTCAACGGCGTTGGAAAGTAGACATCCAGGACTTTCCAGCAATAGATAATAGTCCATACTTTGCCCGAGTTTAGATGATGCAAAAGGGCGTTGAACGCCAGTTCTACGCTGCAGTCTGGAGTTAAACGCCAGAAACACGTCACGAACCAGAGTTGAACGCCAAAAACACGTTACAACTTGGCGTTCAACTCCAAAAGAAGCCTCTGCATGTGTAAACTTCAAGCTCAGCCCAAGCACGCACCAAGTGGGCCCCAGAAGTGGATTTATGCATCAATTACTTACTTCTGTAAACCCTAGTAGCTAGTTTAGTATAAATAGGACTTTTTACTATTGTATTTACATCTTTGGATTATCTTTTGATCTATTGATCACGCTTGGGGGCTGGCCATTCGGCCATGCCTGAACCTTCATTACTTATGTATTTACAACGGTAGAGTTTCTGCACTCCATAGATTAAGGTGTGGAGCTCTGCTGTTCCTCATGATTTAATGCAAAGTACTACTGTTTTTCTATTTAATTCAACTTATTCCACTTCTAAGATATCCATTCGCACCCAAGAACATGATGAATGTGATGATTATGTGACGCTCATCATCATTCTCACTTATGAACGCGTGCCTGACAAACACTTCCGTTCTACATGCAAACAAGCTAGAATGAGTATCTCTTAGATATCTAATATAGAGGACCGAGTCCGAGATATTAGAATCTTCATGGTATAAGTTAGAACCCATGGATGGCCATTCCTGAGATCCGGAAAGTCTAAACCTTGTCTGTGGTATTCCGAGTAGGATCTGGGAAGGGATGGCTGTGACGAACTTCAAACTCGCGAGTGCTGGGCGTAGTGACAGACGCAAAAGGAGGGTGAATCCTATTCCAGTATGATCGAGAACCTCCAGATGATTAGCCGTGCCGTGACAGAGCATTTGGACCTTTTTCATAGAGAGGATGAGATGTAGCCATTGACAACGGTGATGCCCTATATAAGGCTTGCCATGAAAAGGAGTAGGAATGATTGATGAAGACAGCAGGAAAGCAGAGGTTCAGAGGAACGAAAGCATCTCTATACGCTTATCTGAAATTCTCACCAATGATTTACATAAGTATTTCTATCTTTATTTTCTGTTTATTTAGTATTATTATTCGAAAACTCCATAACCATTTGATATCCTCCTGACTGAGATTTACAAGATGACCATAGCTTGCTTCATACCAACAATCTCCATGGGATCGACCCTTACTAACGTAAGGTTTTATTACTTAGACGACCTAGTGCACTTGCTGGTTAGTTGTATCGAAGTTGTGACAAATTATGAATTAAGATTAGAGCACCAAGTTTTTGGAGCCATTACCAGGGATCACAATTCCGTGCACCAACCTGACAGAAATTTTTGAAAAAGAAGGAGACATGGCCGAACCCAATAACAATAGTGGAGATGCAAGGAAGATTCTTGGTGACTTTATTGCACCCTCTTCTAACTTCTATGGAAGAAGCATCTCAATTCCTGCAATTGGAGCAAACAACTTTAAGCTTAAGCCTCAATTAGTTTCTCTAATGCAGCCAAATTGCAAGTTTCATGGACTTCCAATAGAAGATCCTCATTAGTTTTTAGCTGAATTCTTGCAAATCTGTGACACTGTCAAGACCAATGGAGTTGATCCCGAGGTCTACAGGATTATGCTTTTCCCTTTTGCTGTAAGAGACAGAGCTAGAACATGGTTGAATTCACAACCTAAGGAAGGCCTGAACTCTTGGGAAAAGCTGGTCAGTGCTTTCCTGGCCAAATTCTTTCCACCTTAAAAGATGAGCAAGTTTAGAGTGGAAATCCAAACCTTCAAACAAAAGGAAGGTGAGTCCCTCTATGAAGCTTTGGAAAGATATAAGCAACTGATCAAAAGGTGTCCTACTGACATGTTTCCAGAGTGGAGCATCATAAGTATATTCTATGATGGTTTGTCTGAGTTGTCAAAAATGTCATTGGACCATTCTGCAGGAGGATCTCTTCACGTGAAAACCCCTGCAGAAGCTCAGGAACTCATTGAAATGGTTGCAAATAACCAGTTCATGTACACCTCTGAGAGGAATCCTGTGAACAATGGGATGCCTCAGAAGAAGGGAGTTCTTGAAATTGATACTCTGAATGCCATATTGGCTCATAACAAAATATTGACTCAGCAAGTCAATATGATTTCTTAGAGTCTGAATGGATTGCAAGCTGCATCCAACAATACTAAAGAAGCAACTTCTGAAGAAGAAGCTTATGATCCTGAGAACCCTGCAATGACATAGGTGAATTACATGGGAGAACCCTATGGAAACACCTATAATCCTTCATGGAGGAATCATCCAAATTTCTCATGGAAGGATCAACAAAAGCCTTAACAAGGCTTCAACAATAATGGTTGAAGAAATAGGTTTAGCAATAACAAGCCTTTTCCATCATCTTCTCAGCAACAGACAGAGAATTTTGAACAGAGCCATTCTGGCCTGGCAACCATAGTCTCTAATCTATCCAAGACTATACTAAGTTTCATGAATGAAACAAGGTCCTCCATTAGAAATTTAGAGGCACAGGTGGGTCAACTGAGTAAAGAAGATTACTGAAACTCCTCCCAGTACTCTCCCAAGCAATACAGAAGAAAATCCCAAGAGAGAGTGCAAGGCCATAACCATGACTAACATGGCCGAACCTGGAGAGAGTGAGGAGGATGTGAATCCCATTGAGAAAAGCCTCATGGGACGTCCTCTGGATAGAAAGGAGTTTCCTTTGAGGAACCAAAGAAATCTGAGGCTCATACAGAGACCATAGAGATTCCATTGAACTTTCTTCTGCCATTTATGAGCTCTGATGAATATTCATCCTCTGAAGAGGATGAAGACATCACTGAAGAGCAAGTTGCTAAATATCCAGGAGCAATCATGAAGCTGAATGCCAAGTTATTTGGTAATGAGACTTGGGAGGATGAACCCCCCTTGCTCACCAATGAACTGAATGCATTAATGAGGCAGACATTACCTCAGAAGAAACCGGATCCCGAAAAATTCTTCATACCTTGAACCATAGGCACCATGACCTTTGAGAAGGCTCTGTGTGACCTGGGGTCAGGGATAAACCTCATGCCCTTCTCTGTAATGGAGAAACTGGAAATCTTTGAGGTACAAGCTGCAAGAATCTCACTAGAGATGGCAGACAAATCAATGAAACAGGCTTATGGACTAGTAGAGGATGTGCTAGTAAAGGTTGAAGGCCTTTACATCCCTGCTGATTTCATAATCCTAGACACTGGAAAAGATGAGGATGAATCCATCATCCTTGGCAGACCTTTCCTAGCCACAACAAAAGCTGTGATTGATGTTGACAGAGGAGAATTGGTCCTTCAGTTGAATGAGGACTACCTTGTATTCAAGACTCAAGGTTCTCCTTCTGTAACCATGGAGAGGAAGTATGAAAAGCTTCTCTCAATACAGAGTCAAACAAAACCCCCACATTCAAACTCTAAGTTTGGTGTTGGGAGACTACAACCAAACTTTAAGTTTAGTGTTGGGAAGCCACAACCAAATTCTAAGTTTGGTGTTGAGAGGCCCCAACCCTGCTCTGATTATCTATGAGGCTCTATGAGAGCTCATTGTCAAGCTATTGACATTAAAGAAGTGCTTATTGGGAGGCAACCCAATGTTATTTAATTATATCTATTTATTTTCCATTGTTATTTTATGTTTTCTTTAGGTTGATGATCATGTGAAGTCACAAAAATAACTGAAAAATCAAAAACAGAATGAAAAATAGAATAAAAAATAGCTCACCCTGGAAGAAGAGTTTACTGGCATTTAAACACCAGTAAGAAGTAGCAGACTGGCGTTTAACGCCAGAAAGAAGCATCAAGCTGGCGTTTAATGCCAGAAACAGGCACCAGACTGGCGTTTAACGCCAGAATAGAGCATCTAATTGGCGTTTAACGCCAAGAATGGGAGAAAAGCTAGCGTTAAATGCCAGAAACAAGTAGCAACCTGGCGTTTAACAGCAGAAGTGCACTCTAAGGGCGTTTTGCACGCCTAAATAGAGCAGGGATGTTAAGTCCTTGACCCCTCAGGATTTGTGGACCACACAGGATCCCACCTACGCCACCTCTCTCTCTCTCTCTCCCACCTTTTCATAACACCCTTCCTTAAATACCCTTCACCAATCACCTCACAATTCAAATTCAAACCCTATTTCCCCCCCCCCCACCAAACCCAACCCTAATACACAAAACCTAACTTTCCCCCTACCCCTATATAAACCCCTCACCACTCCTTCATTTTCACACATAACAACCACTACTTCTACCCCTTGGCCGAACCACATATCTCCCTCCATCTCCTCAAATTTCTTCTTCTTCTACTACTTTCTTTCTTCTTTGCTCGAGGACAAGCAAACCTTTTAAGTTTGGTGTGGTAAAAGCATTGCTTTTTATTTTACCATAACTATTTATGGCACCTAAGGCCAGAGAAACCTCTAGAAAGAGGAAAGGAAAGACAAAAGCTTCCACCTCTGAGTCATGGGAGATGGAGAGATTCATCTCAAAGGTCCATCAAGACCACTTCTATGAAGTTGTGGCCAAGTCATCTATACCCTATGCAATTCAGCTAGAATTGTCATAGAGGGAGACATCCTCATTGAAGAGGACAAGCTCATCACTAAAAAGAGGATGGAGCAAACAAGAGAGCCCACTCATGGACCTCAACAAGAGCATGAGGAAGCTCCTCATCATGAAATCCCTGAGATGCCTTAAGGGATGCATTTTCCTCCATAAAACTATTGGGAGCAAATCAACACCTCCCTAGGAGAATTGAGTTCCAACATGGGACAACTAAGGGCGGAGCACCAAGAGCATTCCATCCTCCTCCATGAAATTAGAGAAGATCAAAGAGCTATGAGGGAGGAGCAACAAAGGCAAGGAAGAGACATAGAGGAGCTCAAGAGAACCATTGGTTCTTCAAGAGGAAGGAGACGCCACCCACATTAAGGTGGACCCGTTCCTTAATCTCCTTGTCTATTTATTTTTTCTGTTTTCATTCTCTATGCTTTATGTTTATTTATGTTTGTGTCTTTATTACATGATCATTAGTGTCTAGTGTCTATGTCTTAAAGCTATGAATCTTCTATGAATCCATCATCTCTCTTAAATGAAAAATGTTCTAAAAACAAAAGAACAAGAAGTACATGATTTCGAATTCATCCTTAAAATTAGTTTAATTATTTTGATGTGGTGACAATACTTTTTGTTTTTTGAATGAATGCTTGAACAATGCATATGTCTTTTGAATTTGTTGTTTATGAATGTTAAAATTGTTGGCTCTTGAAAGAATGATGAAAAAGGAGAAATGTTATTGATAATCTGAAAAATCATAAAATTGATTCTTGAAGCAAGAAAAAGCAGTGAAGAACAAAGCTTGCGAAAAAAAATATGGCAAAAATAAAAGAAAAAAAAGAGAGAAAAAGAAAAAGCAAGCAGAAAAAGCCAATAACCCTTTAAACCAAAAGGCAAGTGTAAAAAGGATCCAAAGCTTTGAGCATCAGTGGATAGGAGGGCCTAAAGGAATAAAATCCTGGTCTAAGAGGCTAAACCAAGCTGTCCCTAATCATGTGCTTGTGGTGTGAAGGTTTCAAGTGAAGAGCTTGAGACTGAGCGGTTAAAAGTCGTGATCCAAAGCAAAAAGAGTGTGCTTAAGAACCCTGGACACCTCTAATTGGGGACTCTAGCAAAGCTGAGTAACAATCTAAAAAGGTTCACCCAGTTACGTGTCTGTGGCATTTATGTATCCGGTGGTAATACTGGAAAACAAAGTGCTTAGGGCCACGGCCAAGACTCATAAAGTAGCTGTGTTCAAGAATCAACATACTGAACTAGGAGAAATAATAACACTATCTAAATTCTGAGTTCCTATAGATGCCAATCATTCTGAACTTCAAAGGATAAAGTGAGATACCAAAACTGTTCAGAGGCAAAAAGCTACTAGCCCCGCTCATTTAATTGGAGCTAAGTTTCATTGATATTTTGGAGTTTATAGTATATTCTCTTCTTTTTATCCTATTTAATTTTTAGTTGCTTGGGGACAAGCAACAATTTAAGTTTGGTGTTGTGATGAGCGGATAATTTATACGCTTTTTGGCATTGTTTTTACATAGTTTTTAGTATGATTTAGTTAGTTTTTAGTATATTTTTATTAGTTTTTAAATAAAATCACATTTCTGGACTTTACTATGAGTTTGTGTGTTTTTCTATGATTTCAGGTATTTTCTGGCTGAAATTGAGGGACTTGAGCAAAAATCTGATTCAGAGGCTGAAGAAGGATTGCAGATGCTGTTGGATTCTGACCTCAATTGGCGCACTCTCAATTGCGTTGGAAAGTAGACATCCAGGGCTTTCCAACAATATATAATAGTCCATACTTTGCCCGAGTTCTGACGACGCAAACTGGCGTTCAAACGCCAACTTCCTGCCCTATTCTGAAGTTAAACGCCAGAAATAGGTTGCAAACCAGAGTTAAACGCCAGAAATAGGCTACAACCTGGCGTTTAACTCCAAAAAGAGTCTCTACACATGAAAGCTCAATGCTCAGCCCAAGCACACACCAAGTGGGCCCGGAGGTAGATTTCTACATCATTTACTTATCTTATGTAACCCTAGCTACTAGTTTAGTATAAAAACTACTGTTAGTGATTTATTTTATATCTCTGGTTAGTCTTTGAATAATTTGATGTTCAGAGATCACGTTTAGGGGGTTGGCCATTCGGCCATGCCTGGACCTCCATCACTTATGTATTTTCAACGGTAAAGTTTCTACACACCATAGATTAAGGTGTGGAGCTCTGTTGTTCCTCATAAATTAATGCAAAGTACTATTGTTTTCTTATTCAATTCAAGCTTATTCCTATTCTAAGATATTCACTTGCACTTCAACTTGATGAATATGATGATCCATGACACTCATCACTATTCTCAACCTGTGAACGCGTGCCTGACAACCACTTGCATTTTACCTTGGATTGAGCGTTTATCTCTTAGCCTCCTGGTTCACGATCAGAGTCTTCATGGTATAGGCTAGAATTAATGGTGGCCATTCTTGAGATCTAGAAAGTCTAAACCTTGTCTGTGGTATTTCAAGTAGGATCTGGGAAGGAATGACTGTGACGAGCTTCAAACTCGCGAGTGTTGGGCGTAGTGGCAGACGCAAAAGGATCAATGGATCCTATTCCAACATGATCGAGAACCGACAGATGATTAGCCGTGCAGTGACAGTGCATTTGGGCCATTTTCACTGAGAGGACAGGAAGTAGCCACTGACAATGGTGATGCCCAACATACAGCTTGCCATGGAAAGGAGTATGAATGATTGGATGAGGGCTGTAGGAAAGGAGAGATTCAGAAGGAACAAAGCATCTCTATACGCTTATCTGAAGTTCTTACCAATGAATTGCATAAGTATCTCTATCCTATTTTATATTTTATTTATATTTTAATTATTAAAACCTCATAACCATTTGAATCTTCCTGACTGAGATTTGCAAGGTGACCATAGCTTGCTTCAAGCCGACAATCTCCGTGGGATCGACCCTTACTCACGTAAGGTTTATTACTTGGACGACCCAGTGCACTTGCTGGTTAGTTGTGTGAAGTTGTGAAGAAGAATTGATATTATGATAGTGCGTACCAAGTTTTTGGTGCCATTGAGATCACAATTTCGTGCACCAATTACTCTTTAGGAGGCTCTCTCAACAAGAAGAAGACAATTGAAGAGGCTATAGATGTCATAGAAACGGTGGCCAACAATGAATATTTCTATGCCTCTGATAGAAGCACTAATAGAGGGGTGATGGAGTTGAATCACATGGATGCAATACTAGCTCAAAACAAGATGATCACTAAGCAATTGGCAGACCTCACTAAGCAGATAGAGAGGAATCAAGTTGCAGCAATCCACACTCAACCACCAGCACAAGAAGCGTTCAATACATAGGAAGGAGGTGACTGGGAGCAAGCCAATTACATTGGAAATTCATCAAGACAAGCCTATAATCCATACTCCAAAACCTACAACCCTGGTTGGAAGAACCATCCAAACTTTGGGTGGGAAAACCAGCAAAACCAAAACCAAGATCATAGACCTCACGGCTCCAACCATTACAGCAACTCCACCTACCAACAAACCAACCAAAGACCATATCAAACCACAAAAAACACTTCTTCCCAGCCATCATATTTAACCTAAAGTAACCATTCTCAACCCCCCAATTCTAACCCACCATCACCATATGAGGATAGACTCTCCCGGATTGAGACCTTGCTTGAAAATCTTTGCAAGGAGGTTCAAGATAACAGAACATTCAAGAATGAAGTAAGGGCAAGTATGAAGAATCAGGGAGATACCATCAAGAAGCTTGAATCTTAAGTAGGATACCTGTCTCAGTAATTTCCTAAGTCTACTGATAGCTTCCAAAGTGATACTGAGAAGAACCCAAGAAGAGAGACAAAAAATGTGAGATGGGAAGAATGCAAAGCAATCACTATAAGAGATGAGGAAATCCTGGAGGAAGAAATCTGCAAGCACCCTGGTGCACGAAATTGTGATCTCTGGTAATGGCTCCAAAAACTTGGTGCTCTAATCTCAATTCATAATTTGTCACAACTTCGATACAACTAACCAGCAAGTACACTGGGTCGTCCAAGTAATAAACCTTACATGAGTAAGGGTCGATCCCACGTAGATTGTTGGTATAAAGCAAGCTATGGTCACTTTGTAAATCTCAGTCAGGCGGATAATAATTGATTATGGAGTTTTCAAAAATAATACTAATTAAACAGAAAATAAAGATAGAAACACTTATGTAATTCATTGGTGAGAATTTCAGATAAGCGTGTAGAGATGCTTTCGTTCCTCTGAATCTCTACTTTCCCGCTGTCTTCATCCAATCAGTCTTACTCCTTTCCATGGCTGGCTTTATGCAAGGGCATCACTGTTGTCAGTGGCTACATCCCCTCCTCTTGTGAAAATGGTCCAAGATGCCCTGTCATGGCACAGCTAATCATCTGAGGTTCCCGATCATGCTGGAATAGGATTCACCCTCCTTTTGCGTCTGTCACTACGCCCAGCACTCGCGATTTTGAAGATCGTCACAGTCATTCAATCATTGAATCCTACTCGGAATACCACAGACAAGGTTTAGACTTTCCGGTCTCTTGAATGCCGCCATCAATCTAGCTTACACCACGAAGATTCTGATTAAGAGATCTAAGAGATACTCATTCAATCTAAGGTAGAACGGAAGTGGTTGTCAGGCACGCGTTCATAGGGAATGATGATGATTGTCACGTTCATCACATTCAGGTTGAAGTGCGAATGAATATCTTAGAAGCGGAACAAGTTGAATTGAATAGAAAACAGTAGTACTTTGCATTAATCTTTGAGGAACAGCAGAGCTCCACACCTTAATCTATGGAGTGTAGAAACTCTACCGTTGAAAATACATCAGTGAAGAAGGTTCAGGCATGGCCGAGAGGCCAGCCCTCAAACGTGATCTAAGATAGCATACAACTGATCAAAGATCAAAAGCTGATAGATACCTAATACAATAGTAAAAGGTCCTATTTATAATAAACTAGCTACTAGGGTTTACAGAAGTAAGTAATTGATGCATAAATCCACCTCCGGGGCCCACTTGGTGTGTGCTTGGGCTGAGCTTAAGTGTTGCACGTGTAGAGGTCCTTCTTGGAGTTGAACGCCAGCTTTTGTGCCAGTTTGGGCGTTCAACTCTGGTTTTGGCTCCTTTTCTGGCGCTGGATGCCAGATTTGGGCAGAAAGCTGGCGTTGAACGCCAGTTTACATCATCTATTATTAGCCAAAGTATGGACTATTATATATTTCTGGAAAGCCCTGGATGTCTACTTTCCAACGCAATTAGAAGCGCGCCATTTCGAGTTCTGTAGCTCCAGAAAATTCACTTTGAGTGCAGGGAGGTCAGAATCCAACAGCATCAGCAGTCCTTCTTAAACCTCTGAATCTGATTTCTGCTCAAGTCCCTCAATTTCAGCCAGAAAATACCTGAAATCACAGAAAAACACACAAACTCATAGAAAAGTCCAGAAATGTGAATTTAACATAAAAACTAATGAAAACATCCCTAAAAGTAACTAGATCCTACTAAAAACATACTAAAAACAATGTCAAAAAGCGTATAAATTATCCGCTCATCACAACACCAAACTTAAATTGTTGCTTGTCCCCAAGCAACTGAAAATCAAATAGGATAAAAAGAAGAGAATATACTATAAATTCTAAACTATCAATGAAACATAGCTGCAATCATATGAGCGGGACTTATAGCTTTTTGCCTCTTGAATAGTTTTGGCATCTCACTTTATCCATTGAGGTTCAGAATGATTGGCATCTATAGGAACTCAGAGTTCAGATAGTGTTATTGATTCTCCTAGTTCAGTATGATGATTCTTGAACACAGCTTCTTTATGAGTCTTGGCCGTGGCCCTAAGCACTTTGTTTTCCAGTATTACCACCGGATACATAAATGCCACAGACACATAATTGGGTGAACCTTTTCAGATTGTGACTTAGCTTTGCTAGAGTCCCCAATTAGAGGTGTCCAGGGTTCTTAAGCACACTCTTTTTTTTGCTTTGGACCTTGACTTTAACCGCTCAGTCTCAAGTTTTCACTTGACACCTACACGCCACAAGCACATGGTTAGGGACAGCTTGGTTTAGCCGCTTAGACCAGGATTTTATTCCTTTAGGCCCTCCTATCCACTGATGCTCAAAGCCTTGGGATCCTTTTTATTTGCCCTTGCCTTTTGGTTTTAAGGGTTATTGGCTTTTTGCTCTTGCCTCTTGGTTTTAAGAGCTTTTGGCTTTTTCTGCTTGCTTTTTCTTTTTCTTTCTATTTTTTTTCGCCTATTTTCTTTTTTTTTTTCTGCAAGATTTGTTCTTTGCTACTTTTTCTTGCTTCAAGAATCATTTTTATGATTTTTCAGATTATCAAATAACATGTCTCCTAGTCATCATTCTTTCAAGAGCCAACATATTTAACATTCTTAAACAACAACTTCAAAAGACATATGCACTGTTCAAGCATTCATTCAGAAAACAAGAAGCATTGTCACCACATCAATATAATTAAACTAAGTTCAAGGATAAATTTGAAACTCATGTACTTCTTGTTCTTTTGAATTAAAACAGTTTTTATTTTAAGAGAGGTGATGGATTCATAGGACATTCATAACTTTAAGACAAAGTTACTAACTACTAATGATCATGTAATGAAGACACAAACACAATTAGGCACATAACATAAAAAAAAATGAAAAGCAGAAGAAATAAGAACAAGGAATGAATCCACCTTAGTGATGGTGGCGTTTCCTTCTTGAGGAACCAAAGATGTCCTTGAGCTCTTCTATGTCTCTTCCTTGTCTTTGTTGCTCCTCCCTCATTGCTTTTTGATCTTCTCTTATTTTATGAAGGATGATGGAGTGCTTTTGATGTTCCACCCTTAATTGTCCCATGTTGGAACTTAATTCTCCTAGGGAGGTGTTGATTTGCTCCTAATATTTATGTGGAGGGAAGTGCCTCCCCTGAGGTATCTCAGGGATCTCTTGATTTGCAGCCACATGTTCTACCACTGAGCTATAGACCCTTGAGATGAATCTTTCCATCTCCCATGACTCGGAGGTGGAAGCCTTTGTCTTCCCTTCCCCTCTTTCAGAGGTTTAGGTGCCATCAATGGTAATGGAAAAACAAAAAGCTTATGCTTTTACCACACCAAACTTAGAATGTTGCTCGCCCTCGAGCAAAAGAAGAAGGAATAGAAGAAGAAGATATGGAGGAGATGTGTGTATGGATGTGAGTGGTGGATGAAAAACAGAAGGGATGGTCATGAATGGAGAGATAGAGGGTGAGGTGGGTGGGGATCCTGTGAGATTCACAGATCCTGAGATGATCCTGTGGGTCCACAGATCCTGAGATGATCCTGTGGGGTCCACAGATCTTGAGGTGTCAAGGCATTTACATCCCTGCACTAATTTAGGCATGCAAAATGCCCTTGCACACAACTCTGGGCGTTCAGCGCCAGGTTGGTGCCCATTTTGGGCGTTCAACGCCCATTTGTTGCCATTTCTGGCGTTGAACGCCAGAACCATGCTTGTTCTGGGCGTTCAGCGCCAGGATGTTGCCCATTTTGGGCGTTCAGCGCCAGAACCATGCTCTGTTCTGGCGTTGAACGCCAGGCAGATGCTTCCTCCAGGGTGTGATTTTTCTTCTGCTATTTTTGATTCCGTTTTCAATTTTTATATTTATTTTGTGACTCCACATGATCATGAACCTAATAAAACATGAAAAACAAAAACAAAATTAGATAAATAAACATTGGGTTGCCTCCCAACAAGCGCTTCTTTAATATCAATAGCTTGACAGTGGGCTCTCATGGAGCCTCACAGATGTTTAGAGCATTGTTGAGACTCTCCAACACCAAACTTAGAGTTTGGATATGGGAGTTCAATACCAAACTTAGAGTTTGGTTGTGGCCTCCCAACACCAAACTTAGAGTTTGACTGTGGGGGCTTGGGTTGACTCTGCTTTGAGAGAAGCTTTTCATGCTTCCTCTCCAAGGTTGCAGAGGGAGATCCTTGAGTTTTAAACACAAGGGAGTCCTCATTTCATTGAAGGACTAGTTCACCTCTGTCAACATCAATCACAGCTCTTGCTGTGGCCAGGAAAGGTCTTCCTAGGATGATGGATTCATCCTCTTCCTTTCCAGTATCCAGGACTATGAAATCAGCAGGGATGTAAAGGCCTTCAACCTTTACTAACACGTCCTCTACTTGTCCATATGCCTGTTTTCTTGAATTGTCTGCCATCTCTAATGAGATTTTAGCAGCTTACACCCCATAGATTCCTAGTTTCTCTATTACAGAGAGGGGCATGAGGTTTATTTCTGAACCAAGGTCACACAAAGCCTTAAAGATCATGGTGCCTATGGTACAGGGTATTATGAACTTTCCAAGATCCTGTCTCTTCTGAGGCAATGTCAGTTGATCCAGATCACTTAGTTCATTGATGAACAAGGGAGGTTTAACTTCCCAAGTATCAATGCCAAATAATTTGGCATTTAGCTTCATGATTGCACCAAGAAACTTGGCAGTTTGCTCTTCAGTAACATCCTCATTCTCTTCAGAAGAGGAATACTCATCAGAGCTCATGAAGGGCATAAGGAGGTTCAATGGAATCTCTATGGTCTCTACATGAGCCTCAGAGTCCTTTGGTTCCTCAGAGGGAAGCTCCTTATTGATCACTGGACGTCCCAGGAGGTCTTCCTCACTGGGATTCACGTCCTCCTCTCCCTCTTTGGGTTCGGCCATGGTACTTATGTCAATGCCCTTGCACTCTCCTTTTGGGTTCTCTTTTGTATTGCTTGGGAGAGTACTAGGAAGGATTTCAGTGATCCTCTTACTCAGCTGGCCCACTTGTGCTTCCAAATTTCTAATGGAAGACCTTGTTTCATTCATGAAACTCACAGTGGCCTTGGACAGATCAGAGACTAAGTTTGCCAAATTAGAAGTATTTTGTTCAGAGTTCTCTGTCTGTTGCTGAGTGGATGATGGAAAAGGTTTATTATTGTTAAACCTGTTTCCTCCACCATTATTAAAGCCTTGTTGAGGCTTTTGATCCTTGCATGAGAAATTTGGATGATTTCTCCATGATGAGTTATAGGTGTTTCCATAAGGTTCACCTAAGTAATTCACCTCTGCTATTGCAGGGTTCTCAGGATCATAAGCTTCTTCTTCAGAAGATGCCTCTTGAGTACTGTTGGATGCAGCTTGCATTCCATTCAGACTCTGAGAAATCATATTGACTTGCTGAGTCAATATTTTATTCTGAGCCAATATGGCATTCAGAGTATCAATCTCAAGAACTCCCTTCTTCATAGGCGTCCCATTATTCACAGGATTCCTTTCAGAAGTGTACATGAACTGGTTATTAGCAACCATGTCAATGAGTTCTTGAGCTTCTGTAGGTGTTTTCTTTAGGTGAATGGATCCACCTGCAGAAGTATCCAATGACATCTTAGCTAAGTCAGACAGACCATCATAGAATATATCCAGGATGATCCATTCTGAAAGCATGTCAGAAGGACACTTTTTGGTCAACTGTTTGTATCTTTCCCAAGCTTCATAGAGGGATTCACCTTCTTTCTGTTTGAAAGTTTGAACATCCACTCTAAGCTTGCTCAGCTTTTGAGGAGGAAAGAACTTGGCTGAGAAAGTCGTGACCAGCTTATCCCAAGAGTTCAGGCTATCTTTAGGTTGAGAGTTCAACCATATTCTAGCTCTGTCTCTTACAGCAAAAGGGAAAAGCATGAGCCTGTAGACTTCAGGATCTACTCCATTAGTCTTAACAGTATCACAGATCTGCAAGAATTCAGTTAAGAACTAAAAAGGATCTTCAGATGGAAGTCCATGAAACTTGCAGTTCTGCTGCATCAGAGAAACTAATTGAGGTTTCAGCTCAAGGTTGTTTGCTCCAATGGCAGGAATAGAGATGCTTCTTCCATGTAAATTGGAATTAGGTGCAGTAAAGTCACCAAGCATCCTCCTTTCATTATTATTATTTTCGGCTGCCATCTCCTCTTCTTGTTCGAAAATTTCTGAAAGGTTATCTCTGGATTGTTGTAATTTAGCTTCTCTTAATTTTCTCTTCAGAGTCCTTTCAGGTTCTGGATCTGCTTCAACAAGAATATTCTTGTCCTTGCTCCTGCTCATATGACAAAGAAGAGGGCACAAAAATAATAATAATAATAATAATATGGATCCTTTATACCACAGTATAGGGATCCCTTTGTGAGTGGAAGAAAAGAGGGAGACAAAGAATGTGATGTAAAGAAAGAAACACAACTGTGAGGAGGGCAGAGATGTGAGATGAGATGTTAGTAAATGAATAAATAAATAGAATAAGATGGGAGAGGGAGAATTTTCGAAAATGATTTTTTGAAAAAGAGTTAGTGATTTTCGAAAATAGTTTTTGAAAAAGGTTAGTATTTTTTTGAAAATTTTTTTTTAAATCAAAAATAAAAATAATTAGTTAATAAAAAAGAAATTTTAAAGAGGGAAGATATTTTCGAAAATTAGAGAGAGAGAGAGAGTTAGTTAGATAGTTTTGAAAAAGTTAAGAAACAAACAAAAAGTTAGTTAGTTAGTTGAAACAAATTTTGAAAAGATAAGAAGTTAGGAAGTTGGAGAAGATATTTTGAAATTAGATTTTTGAAAAAGATAAGATGAGAAGATATTTTTGAGAAGATATGATTGAAATTAGTTTTGAAAAAGATTTGATTTTTAAAATCACAATTAATGACTTGATCCACAAGAAATCACAAGATATGATTCTAGAACTCAAAGTTTGAATCTTTCTTAACAAGTAAGTAACAAACTTGAAATTTTTGAATCAAAACATTAATTGTTATTGTTATTTTCAAAAATTTGATATAAAAATAAGAAAAAGATTTTTGAAAAATATTTTTGGAATTTTCGAAAATAACTAAGAAATTTGAAAAAGATTTTGAAAAAGATAAGATTTTCAAATTGAAAATTTGATTTGACTCATAAGAAACAACTTGATTTTAAAAATTTTTGAAAAAGTCAATCCAAATTTTCGAATTTGATAAGAGAAAAAGGAAAAGATATTTTTTTTATTTTTGAAATTTTTTTTTATGATGAGAGAGAAAAACATGAAAAAGATGTAATGCATGAAAATTTTAGATCAAAACTATGAATGTATGCAAGAATGCTATGAATGTCAAGATGAACACCAAGAACACTGTGAATATCATGATGAACATCAAGAACATATTTTTGAAAAAGTTTATATGCAAAGAAAACATGCAAGACACCAAACTTAGAAATCTTTCATGTTTAGACTCTAATAAATAAAAAATGCACATGTAAAACAAGAAAAGACACAAAACAAGAAAACATCAAGATCAAACAAGAAGACTGACCAAGAACAACTTGAAGATCATGAAGAACACTATGAATGCATGAAATTTTCGAAAAATGCAAGATGCACATGCAATTGACACCAAACTTATAACATGACTCAAGACTCAAACAAGAAACACAAAAAATATTTTTGATTTTTATGATTTTCTAATTTTTATTTTTTTGTTTTTCGAAAATTCTTTTGAAAAACAAAAATAAGGATTCCAAAATTTTTAATATGAGTTCCAGGAATCTTATATTCTTTAGTCTAAAGCTCCAATCAAAGGGGTCAGGCATGGCTTAATAGCCAGCCAAGCTTTAGTATGTAACTCAGACATGACACGCCTGACATGCCCTACAGTCGTATTAGACATGGCTTTACAGCCAGCCAGGCTTCAACATGATTCATGAAACACTAGAATTCATTCTTAAAAATTCTGAAGGAAAATATATTTTTGAAAACATTTTTTTTTTGAAAGCAAAGGAGAAAATTTTAAAAGATTTTTGAAAAATTTTTGAAAAGAAAACAAAAAGAAAATTACCTAATCTGAGCAACAAGATGAACCGTCAGTTGTCCAAACTCGAACAATCCCCGGCAACGGCGCCAAAAACTTGGTGCACAAAATTGTGATCTCTGGTAATGGCTCCAAAAACTTGGTGCTCTAATCTCAATTCATAATTTGTCATAATTTCGATACAACTAACCAGCAAGTGCACTGGGTCGTCCAAGTAATAAACCTTACGTGAGTAAGGGTCGATCCCACGGAGATTGTTGGTATGAAGCAAGCTATGGTCACCTTGTAAATCTCAGTCAGGAGGATAATAATTGATTATGGAGTTTTCGAAAATAATACTAATTAAACAGAAAATAAGGATAGAAACACTTATGTAATTCATTGGTGAGAATTTCAGATAAGCGTATAGAGATGCTTTCGTTCCTCTGAATCTCTACTTACCCGCTGTCTTCATCCAATCAGTCTTACTCCTTTCCATGGCTGGCTTTATGCAAGGGCATCACCGTTGTCAGTGGCTACATCCCCTCCTCTTGTGAAAATGGTCCAAGATGCCCTGTCACGGCACAGCTAATCATTTGAGGTTCCCGATCATGCTGGAATAGGATTCACCCTCCTTTTGCGTCTGTCACTACGTCCAGCACTCGGGAGTTTGAAGCTCGTCACAGTCATTCAATCATTGAATCCTACTCGGAATACCACAGACAAGGTTTAGACTTTTCGGATTCTCTTGAATGCCGCCATCAATCTAGCTTACACCACGAAGATTCTGATTAAGAGATCTAAGAGATACTCATTCAATCTAAGGTAGAACGGAAGTGGTTGTCAGGCACGCGTTCATAGGGAATGATGATGATTGTCACGTTCATCACATTCAGGTTGAAGTACGAATGAATATCTTAGAAGCGGAACAAGTTGAATTGAATAGAAAACAGTAGTACTTTGCATTAATCTTTGAGGAACAGCAGAGCTCCACACCTTAATCTATGGAGTGTAGAAACTCTACCGTTGAAAATACATCAGTGAAGAAGGTTCAGGCATGGCCGAGAGGCCAGCCCTCAAACGTGATCTAAGATAGCATACAACTGATCAAAGATCAAAAGCTGATCAAAGATACCTAATACAATAGTAAAAGGTCCTATTTATAATAAACTAGCTACTAGGGTTTACAGAAGTACGTAATTGATGCATAAATCCACTTCCGGGGCCCACTTGGTGTGTGCTTGGGCTGAGCTTAAGTGTTGCACGTGTAGAGGTCCTTCTTGGAGTTGAACGCCAGCTTTTGTGCCAGTTTGGGCGTTCAACTCTGGTTTTGGCTCCTTTTCTGGCGCTGGACGCCAGATTTGGGCAGAAAGCTGGCGTTGAACGCCAGTTTACATCATCTATTCTTAGCCAAAGTATGGACTATTATATATTTCTGGAAAGCCCTGGATGTCTACTTTCCAACGCAATTGGAAGCGCGCCATTTCGAGTTCTGTAGCTCCAGAAAATCCACTTTGAGTGTAGGAAGGTCAGAATCCAACAGCATCAGCAGTCCTTCTTCAACCTCTGAATCTGATTTCTGCTCAAGTCCCTCAATTTCAGCCAGAAAATACCTGAAATCACAGAAAAACACACAAACTCATAGTAAAGTCCAGAAATATGAATTTAACATAAAAACTAATGAAAACATCCCTAAAAGTAACTAGATCCTACTAAAAACATACTAAAAACAATGTCAAAAAGCGTATAAATTATCTGCTCATCACACCCATTGCCTAGTACAGAGGAGTCAAAGAAGAATGTAGAAGAGGCAGAACAAGAAATTAATCTTGCACAGATGGAGGAAACAATGAAGATCCTGAAACCATATGTGCCAAAAGCACCATACCCTTAGAGACTTAGAGGTGGGGAGAAAGAGAAGACATACTCTAGGTTCCTAGATACATTCAAATCCCTCCACATCAACATTCTTTTCATCAAAACCCTCCAACAGATGCCATCAAACATCAAATGCATGAAGGAGTTGCTAACCAAGAAGAGTACCTTAAAGGGTGGGCAAACAATAGTGATGAATAAGGAAAGCAGTACCCTTATTCAGAAGGAGTTACCCTCAAAGAAGAAGGATCCAGGGAGTATTCACATCCCTTGTGCTATAGAAGATACAATGATTGATAGAGGATTTTGTGATCTGGGAGCAAGCATAAATCTAATGCCCCTGTCTCTCTTGAAAAAGCTGCAGATCAATGAATCAAAACCCACAGATGTAATTCTCCAATTGGCTGACAAGACCTAGAAACAAGTAATAGGGGTGGTTGAAAATGTATTGGTGAAGGTAGGAAGGTACTTCCTCCCTACAGATTTTGTTGTTCTTGAAATGGAAGAAAGCTATCTTCACCCAATAATTCTGTGGAGACCATTCTTGGCTACTGCCAGGGCACTCATAGATGTGGAGCAAGGAAAGTTGATATTGAGAATACATGATGAACAACTCACCTTTCATGTCTTCAAACCCACACATGAATCTGAACGAGAAAACAAGGAGTTGAAGGATGGTCACAATGAATTGTTCTGGAGAAAAGTAACAGTGAACCACAAGTAGAGCCCCTAGAGACCTCCTTGGTAGAAAACCAAGAAGTCTAAGTAATACCACAACCAAAGGAGTCCAAAGAAGATCAAAGACCACAAGATTCAAAAGAAACAATCAACAAAGACCTTCCTGACATGAGAATCACTGAAGCACAACTTGAAGGAGAGAAGAGAATTGGAAAGAAGATACCAAGGAGATGAAAGAACAAAAAGATCCCTACAGAGGACTTTTTCCCAAGGGATCAAGTGATATCAATCCACCACCCACTAATCCCACCTCATCTTCCTACCATTCCATCTCAGCAGCCTCAAGTGTTCACTGTCAACAGGATCCTATCCTTGGAGCATGTAGAAATTCTCAAAGAAGCAAGTGGAGGTAAATTCACAATTAGAGGGGAGGATCTGAGATATTACAACCCTCCCTAACAGAGAACCAATGTCAAGCTAGTGATAATAAAAGAGCGCTCCATGGGAGGCAGCCCATGTTTTAAGAATGCTTGCTTTTACTGCTTTAATATCAATAATCAATGGTTTCCTAGCATGAAGTCAGGCTTTCAGAAACAAATTTGACACTTACATTAAACATTAAGCATATGTTTGATCTCTAAGTTTGGTGTGCCTAAGGGCACTCTAAGATGGTTTTCTAAGTATAATGATCATATAACCATCTTGGAATATATGCTCATTCATTTTCTTGAAGTATATAACCAAACATTGAGTTGATGTTGTAACATATGCTATAAATTCAAGGAAGGTCAATTTGTTCTAAGGCTAAAATTTCATGAAAGGTGACCCATGTTCTGCATTATTTTGAGTTACTTTTTTTATTATTTCTTTAGCATAGAAAAAAATGTTCCTTATGATGCATAAATCAAAAGTGACAAGAGTTTCATTAATATTCACATGAACCACTTGGTGGATTTAATTATTTGAACTACAAAACACTAAGTTTGGTGTCCACCAAGGCTATATAAGTGCTTAAAAAGAGTCACAGCTGGTTGATAATTCATGAAGAATATTTAGTCAATTCTTTTTAATGTTTAAATTTAGTCATTGCTTCTCATTTGTTTTACCGTCACCTATTTGAATTTATTTCTTTGTTTTGTTATGGTGAATAGGTATAGGAAAGAGAAGATGGATGGAACAGATAAGAGGAGGCAAGGTACGGCTATCATAGAAAAAAAAAGTAGGTCACATGGCTTTGGAAGTTACTCCTTGGGAAGTACAAATCTGCACATTGTTGGGAGATGTAGACCACCCAGATGACCGAACCTATATGCCCAATGAGGAGGCAATCCTTGTCCTCACACAACTCTACATGCACACCATTCATTCTCATCACAACAAAAGCATCCTCACCATTCATCCTTCATCAATGTTTGCTATAAATAGCTTCACTTGAACCATGCCTCATATTTCAATTTTTCACCTTCTTGCATTAATAAGTTCAGTTTTTGTGTTCCTTAAAGTTTAATTCACCAACTGTGTTCTGCTTGAGTCAAGCCACCCTTGTCCCTTGTGATCTCACAACCATACTTCACCCTCAAGCCACATTCTCATCCTACATTCCACAACACTAGCCACTCCTCCTTACCACTTCTCTATCCCTTATTCGGCCAATATCAAGGCAATTATGGCATCTTCATCAAGCTTCAAAAGAAGGAGAGGGAAAGAGCCTATTGAAGAAGAAGAAAATACCTATGATAGATGGAAGTTCAAATCAGTGTTCCATTAAATTCAACTTGAATAGATGAGACCCAAAGGGATACTGCCAGAAATCCCTTTCCAGCTTCCTGAAGATGAGTGCCCAGAGATTAGAGAGAAGATTAGAAAAAGGAAATGGGTCACAATGCTAGCATTGTGAGGGAGTTTTATGCCAATACAGTGAGGCTGGATACAATCATTGACACAACTTACAAAAGTTATATAAGGGTTGTGGAGGTTAACTTTAGTCCAAAGACTATCATGAAGGTCCTAGGCCTAAGAGCAGCACACTTTGATAAAGCTAGTTATCATGAGAGAATAAGTGGCAACCCGGACTGTGATGAGATTGCTAGTGATATTTGTGTACTTCATGCTGACTGGGTGAGGGACTCCATTGGAATGCCAAGGTTTCCGAGAAGAGAGGATCTCACCCCAGAAGCAAAAGGGTGGTATGAACTTGTAAGGAGATCAATCCTAGCCACTGTAAACACTTCAGAGGTTAACATCAAAAGAGCTACCATGGTGCATTGCATTATGGTAGGAGGAGAGATTAAAGTTCACGAGCTCATTGCCAAGGACATTCAAAAGATTTCTGAGAAGAGTTCCGCTAAAGCCTGGCTCTACTACCCAAGCACCATCATTCATCTATGCATAAAGGCTAGGGTGCCACTAGAAGATGCAAATCCTATTTGGTTTACCCTAGGTAGGCCAATCACTATTGAGAGAATGATGAATGTCATAGTTGTCCAAGAACGAAGAAGACTACAAAGGAGAAGAAGAAGAGAGGAACTACAAGAAGAAGAGCAACAGGAAGAAGGACAGCAAGAGGAGCAACAAATTCCAGCACAAACTACTATGGACATGAGCCGAATACAAGAAGCTGTTGAAGGGCTATCCCAGCAATACATGAGGGCTCAAGAAAAACAAGAGGAATTCCAGTTGAGGATGATGGATCAGCAAAGAGATTTTCAGTCAATATTTATGGATCTGCAAAGAGAACAATCTGCTCAATTCCAAGAATCCTTCAACAAGTTGTACCAACAACAAGCTGAGCAAGAAAAGTACATCCAAAACATATATAACTGGAAGAATGTATATCATACAGCTGGAGAAGCTAGGCATTTAGATAGGATGGAATATGACATAGACACTCAAGCAAAGCTCAGCTATCTAGTTACCAGCATACATGTCTTGAGTCAAGAGATCCCACCATACGAAACGGTCAATCAACCAAAAGACGCACAAATGGCGAGAGCTAAAAGAAATGAAGAAAGGATGAAGAAAAGGTTGAAAGATGATGGACTTTGGGAAGAGAACTTTGAGCCTGAAAAACAACGAGAAGAAGCAAGAAGGAAAACGAAGCAAGAGCCAAAGAGAAAAGGGGAATAAAGCAAAGGAAAGCAACCCAAATACTGAAAGGTGGTGTCACTCCTTGATCATCAATTTAATAAGGAAGAACTTGCTTCCAATATCTTCTGTTTTAATAGTTTGTGATTAGTTTACTGTCATTTGAATTTTGCTATTTACTTTCTTCAATTTTCAAATTAAGTGTTCTAGCCTAAGTGTCTGTTGCAATTTCATCCTGCTTGAATATATGTTGTCCCCTTTGTCTTTAATTAAATAAAATAAAATGTTTGAAACAGAATGTGTAATTGTCCAAATTGGTAGGAAACAGAATAAGGTTGAGTGGTGGTATATGCTTGATTGTTTAGCAAGCTCACTAATAAGGATGAAAGGTAGAATGTTTCTTTTTAGCATAAACTGAGTTGCTGTCTGTGAAACCTTAGTAAACAAACATTCTTGGAAGAAAGAAAGAACAAAAGCAAAAGAAACAAAGAATAAAGCTAGGCACCAATAGTTTGAACCTTAAGGCATGTGTCTGTGGTGTTTTTGTGCAAGGATCTGCTTGAATGAGTAAGTTCTTAGGAGTGCTTCATCACTTGACAACTTGGGTTAACTAAACCGGGATTGTCAACTGAAAATTCACTATCAAAAGCAACCTTGTCACAAAATATTTAGCAACCCAAAGAGGTGCTGGACACCAAGGTCTAAAGAATGAATAACAAACCATGTGCCTGTGGTGAATATGTGCTGAGGAGAGACTTGGGTGATTAAGTCCTTAGAGGTGTTTTAACACTTAGCACCTTGAACCAACTAGTTTGGGAGTGTTGACTGAAAGCCTACTTTAAAGAGTTGCCTCAAAAACAGAACACTAAGCTGCAATAAAGAATAAGTTCTCAGCAAAAGAAAAACAAGGAAATCAAATACCAAGGATTAGTGAATAACAAGGATTCATAGCAGCACCTCAACCAACACTAAAAGGGAGATTTCACACCTAGAAACTAATAAAAGTTGAGCTACAAACATATCCTCCATAAAACCCCATGAACCAAGTTAATTGCTTTCTGATAAGGACATACATCTCTCTCTGTTGCATTCATTTTTCTCATGATTCACTGCTTGCTTGGGGACAAGCAAGATTTAAGTTTGGTGTTGTGATGCCAAGGCATCTTAGGCTAGTTTCACTAGCCTTTTTCATTTGTTTTATTAGATTTTATGCACTTTCTTGAGTAATAAGTAAGTATTTGGATGAAAGTTTCATGCATACCTTGATTCATTCAAACATGGTTAAATTGATGCATTTTCACGAGATTTATGCTATATTTACTTGTGTGCTAAGAATGATGCAAACTCTTATGAATCTAGCAAAGATTTGATGTATATGTATTGGTTGATGATAGGTGAAAAGAAGCAAGGAAGAAGTATGGAAAGAAGATGAGGAAAGGCAAGCAAACAAGCAATAAAAAGAGCCATGGAAAGAAGAAAAGGAAGCAACGTTGGTGGCCAAAGTTGGCTCACCAACGTTGCTTCAAACATTGGAAGAAAGGGCAATGCAACGTTGGTGGCCAAAGTTGGCTCACCGACATTGCTGGCAATGTTTTGCAAGTTCTGGTGCCAACGTTGGAGGGAACGTTAGTAAACTAACCTTACCTCCAACATTTTCGATACAGTTTGCTTTCTAGAATTAGAAAAATTGGCTGTGATGCGTACGCGTGGGTGACGCACACGTGTGAATCGTGGAATTTTGATACTCCACACGTACGCGTGGATGATGCACATGCATGTCAAAGCCAACGTTGGAGGGAACGTTGCCAAACCAACGTTACCTCCAACGCTTGCGATAAAAAGTTCAATTCTGGAGGTGGAGAAATTAGCAGTGACGCGCACGTGTGAGCATGGAAATTTGACACTCCACGCGCACGCGTGGGTGACGCGCACGCGTGGGTAAGCCAACGTTAGAGGGAACGTTGCCAAACCAATGCTGAGTCCAACGTCTGCGATAATTTTTCAAATCTGGAGTTGGGAAATTTTTAG
This sequence comes from Arachis ipaensis, assembly GCF_059453495.1. NCBI lineage: Eukaryota > Viridiplantae > Streptophyta > Magnoliopsida > Fabales > Fabaceae > Arachis > Arachis ipaensis. Next base: position 98,312,534 of record NC_142443.1, on the reverse strand, counting down.
TGAAGCGTATGCGTCGATGACGCGTACGCGTGGACGTGCACTTTCTTTCTAACCTCGCGCACGCATAGGCGATGCGTACGTGTGAAATGGCAAATTCGACGCATACGTATGGAAATGTTTGCTTACACATACAATGTAACACCACCAAAAAGCTGCTAAGTCCAGATTTTTCAACTTACATACCAATCTTTGATCGAGCATAACTTCCTCATTTTAAAATATTTTTCCTCCGTTCTTCGAATGGCATAAACGTCTCAAACCAAATTTTATTTCTATACAAGTTTGACATAAATCGGATGTTTGGAGACCAAGTTATGCTCCACCAAAGTTGGGCGAAAATCACAATTTTCAAAAAAATAACCAAACCTCAATTTTAAACATACACCAATTCCAAAACCTTTTTAAACCAATCCAAACTTACCAATGCAACATCAAACATTCTCATTCAATTCTAAACTTTCTTACTCAATCCAAAATTCACCAATTCACCACTTTTAACCAATCTCACTTGAATCAATTCTAACAATATTCAATTCGATCAACCACTATACATACAATTAACATCATTTTCACCATCAACATGGTACCAACCCCAATTCAATCCCACCAACCATTAATCATTTACTAAGGCATGCATATCTTACATACAAGATTCCATCAAAACCCTCCAAAAGCACTAACCACATACATAATCTACACAATCCATCTCAACCAATCAACAACATCAATAATTCAATTCCTATCCTAGGGTCACTAGCCTAAGTTTTCACATTACATTACATTTTAGATACAGAAAACCGAAACTATACCTTGGCCGATTCCCCGCTCAACGTAGAACACCTCCAATTCAACTTTCCTCAAACCTTCAAGACTCCAACACCCTTCAAACAAACTTTTCAGCACCAAAGACCCATTCCAAGCTTTCCAACTCAATCAAGCTCCAACATACATATACACACTACCTAATCTACAATATCACATCCAAACATAACAACTTAATACCCAAAAACCTTAAATCACGAATTTTACTAGGGTTGAGAATTCCTTACCATACCCAAGGATCAAAGGAGTGAGATTAAGCCTTTCCCTTAAGCTAACTAGATCCTATAACATCAAAAGCTCAAAATCTCAACACTTTTGTCCAATAATTTCAAATTCAAGGGCTGGGAAATCAGAGAGGAATTCGTGGCATACCTATTGAACAAAGTTTAAGGGCTTTGTAGAGCTCGACGATGTGGTCACGTGGCCGTAAACAGTGTAGTGATCGGAGCTCCGAATCAAAAGTTATGATCAAATGAAGTTTGAGTTGAATTTGGGCAAGGGTTTCAAGCTCCCCCTTTCCCTTTCAGCGTGTTTTGCTTATGTGGGGAAGAAGAGGGTGCTGAACCCATTTGATTTATGAGGCTTGGCTGGGCCTTGGGCCCAATACGGGTCTGGTTCGCCCGGTTCGACCCGTTCTTCCCAATCTTGGGCCAAATTCTTTAAATTTAGTGTCGAAATTCTCGTTTTAATTTTCTCTATCATATTCAACTATAAAATTTACATTTCTAATTTTCTAGAATAAATTTTAATTTGTGGATTAATTTTTTATTAATTAACCAAGTTTCACATTCTACCCACCTAAATAGGAATTTTTCCCACAAAATTAAAATTCAGTTACCTGAGAATAGGTGCGGGTAGTCTGTTCGCATTTCCAACTCAAGTTCCCAAGTATGCTCTTCAATACCAGTCCGACTCCCCACAACTTTAACTAACGAATCCTCTTTTTCGCGTAACCGTTTAATACTCGTATCGTCAATTCTGACCGGAGTCACCTGGAGTGTCAAATCTTTATTTAACTGGACCGATTTAGGTTCTAACACATGGCTAGCATCAGGAGTATACTTTCAAAGCTGCGGCAGATGAAATACGTTGTGCAGGTTCGAAAGGTGAGGTGGTAGAGCTATCCCATATGCCACCGGTCCAACCCTCTCAAGAATCTGAAACGGACCAATGTATCGAGGATTCAGTTTCTTCATTTTAATTGCTCTATCTACTCTGGTTGTTGAAGTAAACTTAAGAAAAACATAGTCTCCTTCCTCAAACTTCAATGGCTTCCGCCTCTGATCGGCGTAACTCTTCTGACAACTCTGAGCAGTGAGCATCCTATCTCAATTTTTTTTGAGTTGTTCAGTAGTTTCAGCTATCATGTTAGGTCCCAACAAGCTTTTCTCCACAGCTTCATACCAGCATAGCAGAGATTAACACTTCTTCCTATACAGAGCCTCATACTGAGCCATTCCGATGCTCGCATGGTCGCTGTTATTGTATGCAAACTCCACTAGCGGCATGTACTGATCCCACCTCGCCAGCTGGTCCAGAACACAAGCTCTCAACATATCTTCTAAGGTTTGGATTATCCTCTCAGATTGACCATCTATTTGAGGATGGTAAGCTATACTCAAGCTTAACCAGGTTCCAAAAGCTCTCTGAAATGTACCCCAGAACCTTGAAGTGAAACGGGGATCTTTGTCAGAAATTATAGTGGAAGGCACAACATGAAGTCTCACAATCTCTTTTATGTACAAACGTGCTAGCTCCTCAAGGGTATAGTTCATCCGAATGGGTAAAAACTGAGCTGATTTCGTCAGTCGGTCCACGATCACCCAGACAGCGTCAAAATCGGCCCTTGTTCTCGGCAATCCAGATACAAAGTCCATCGCAATACTCTCCCATTTCCATTGCGGAATCTCCAATGGTTGCAAAGTCCTGGAAGGTCTCTGGTATTCAATCTTCACTTTCTAACAAGTTAAGCACTTTGAAACATGTTCCACCACATCATTTTTCATACCAGGCCACCAGAACATAGCTTTTAAATCTTGATACATCTTGTTGCTTCCCAAATGAATAGAAAACTCGTTTTTATGTGCTTCCCTCAAGATGTCTTGTCGTAAGGATCCGACGTTCGGCACAATAATTCGGTCCTTGAACATCCATAATCCATTTTTGTCCTCTGACACTCTCTACCACATTCCTTGCTCAATAGCCAGTAATACCTTCTGCAATTCCTTATCATCCTGCTGAGCTTTTTCAATCTCAGATTTAAAATCACTTGAAATTTGAAGCTGACTCAAATATAGAGTACCAGATACTTCTTGAACACCTATCTTCAACCTCTCAAATGCTTTAAGTTTCTCTTCTTCTCGAAGCATTATCCACGTAGCACACAAGAATTTCTGACTTAAGGCATCTGCCACAATATTCGCTTTCCCTGGATTGTAACTCAGCTCAAAGTCGTAGTCTTTCAGTAACTCCATCCACCTCCTCTACCACATATTAAGTTCTTTTTGATAAAAAAGGTATTTCAAGCTCTTGTGATAAGAGAAAACTTGAAATTTAACTCTACAGAGGTAATGCCTCCACACCTTCAGTGCAAACACAACCGCAGCAAGTTTGAAGTCATGCGTCGGGTAATTAACTTCTTGAGGTCTCAACTATTGTGAGGCATATGCCACCACATTCCGGTGCTGCATTAGCACACACCCCAATCCCTTTAGTGAGGCATCACAGTACACATCAAACGATTCGTTTGGTTCAGGCAACACCAATACAGGTGCAATGGTCAACTTTTGTTTCAGCGCTTGAAAACTCTCCTCGCATTCAAAAGTCCAGACAAATGGTGTATCCTTGCGGGTCAACTTTGTCAGTGGCAACGCTATCTGAGAAAAGCTTTTGATGAATCTCCAATAATAGCCAGCTAAGCCCAGAAAACTCCTTATCTCTGTTACTGAGATTCGTCGCCCCAACTCCATCACTGCCTCCCCCTTAGAAGGATCTACTGTTATCCCCTGATTACTCACTACATGGCCAAGAAACTTCACCTCGCTCTTCCAGAACTCGCGTTTTGAAAACTTGGCATTCAATTTTCTCTTATTCAGGATTTGTAACACAATTCCCAAGTGTTCGGCATGCTCCTCCTCAGTCTTGGAATAAATTAGTATATCATCAATGAAGATAACAACGAATTTATCTAAGAATGGACGAAAGATTCTGTTCATGTAATCCATGAACACTGCGGGAATATTTGTCAACCCAAAAGACATTACAATGTACTCATAATGACTATAGCGAGTCCTGAAAGCGGTCTTAGGGATGTCTTCAAATTTTACCCTTATCTAGTGATAACCGGATCGCAAATCAATCTTAGAGAAAACCCTGGCTCCTTGTAACTGATCCATGAGATCGTCAATCCTTAGTAGTGGTACTTATTCTTTATTGTGACCTTATTCAGTTGCCTGTAATCTACACAGAGACACATACTCCTGTCTTTCTTCTTCACCAATAACACCGGCGCTCCCCACAGAGAAACACTTAGTCAGAAGAAGCGTTTACCCATTAAATCTTCTAGCTGAGCCTTAAGCTTGGCCATTTCTAAAGGCGACATTCTGTAAGTGGCAATCGAGATTGGCCCTGTCCCAGGAACCAACTCAATCACGAACTCAACCTCTCGGGCAAGAGGGAATTCATCAATGTCATCCGGAAATACTTCAGGAAATTCACAAACAATCGGAATCTGCTTTAAATTTTGTTCCTCCCCCGAAACACCCGCGATTAACAGCATAACACCCTGGCATTCATATCTAGAACTTCTTACTACCATAGAATTCAAATAATAGCTATTCACTACTGCCGGCCCTTCCGATCCTTCCGGCATAAAGTACAACAACTTCTCAGAACAGTCAAGCAAAACATGATTCTTGGATAACCAATCTAGTCCCAGAATGAGATCTAGACCAATCATTGGTAAGTAAATCAGATCTTGGATGAAATCCCACTGTTTAACTCAGAATGACACTTGTTGACAGCCTAACCTAGTCGCAACGGCTTCCGAAGTAGCATTATGCACATTCATATCATAGTCTAACACAACTATCTTCAGCTCTAATTCACTAGCCCTCTGAAATGTAATGAATGAATGAGTAGCTCCAGAATCAAACAAAGCATTCAAAGTTTTACCGGCTATTTCGCATTTACCTTGGATAAGTGTATCAGATCCATTTGCACCTACAGCTGAAGTAGTAAACACCCAACCAGGCTGCTGTACTCTCCCAACACCTTGCCTCTGCTTCTCTGGATAGTTTGAGGCCTTATGCCCCACCGTACTACAAGAGTAGCACAAGCCTCATCCCGCCTTGCACGGGACTCCCAGATGGTGACTCCCACAACTAGCACAAGCTTGCTCATTCAGAGGCTGCTTCCCAAATCTTCTCCCTGGGTGACTGTTGTTGGTAGGCCTTCTGAAACTAGCCTGACCCTGAGTTTGCTATGGTACAAAGCCTCCACGCTTGAAAGGCTGACCCCTAGGAGCAAAGCTTTTCCCTCAGTTCTGCTGAAAAGGCCCCCTATGACTTTCTTTCTTTGTAGCCGCCCTTTCTACAGAATCTTCAGCCACTCTGCTCTTATTCACCTACTCTGAGAAAGTCCTGATCTCCATTGGCCCTATTGAACTCAAGATGTCGCTCCAGAGCCCTCCTTCATACTTAATACACTTCCATTCCTCGAAGTCTTCAGGAGCTCCTTAACAAATACGAGAAAATCTGCATAATTCCTCAAATTTGTTGGTGTATTCAGAAATTGGCATGGAACCCTGCTTCAGCGGCCGTAACTCAAGTTCCTTCGCCGTCCTGACTGAGTTTGAAAAGTACTTTCTATAAAATTCAACTTGGAAAGCATCCCAGGAGATAGGGTCATCACCCTGCTGCAGGAGGCGTCGTGTAGCCTGCCACCAATGCAGTGCTTTCTGAGTGAGCTGATAGGTAGGAAACTCGACACACTACTCTTCAGGCACCAGTTGTGCTTGCAGTGATCGCTCCATGGCCTGAAACTAAGTATCGGCTTCAGTCGGATTGGTGGTTCCCCTGAAAACTGGAGGGTTAACCTTCAGGAATGCTGACAGCATCATCGGCCTATTCCCGCCATTTCCCCCATTACCATTATTATTCATTTGAAGTCCCAGCGCCTCAGTAGTGGCTTGCATAGTAGCAGCTGATGCCAGGGCATTTTGGCCAGTTTTACTGACCTTTTCTTTACTGTTTTTAGGGTAGTTTCATGCATTACCGTAGGAAATAAGCTGGTTTTGGGTAGATATTCATTTACATCTTGATTCAAGCATGCATTGTGCAATTTACATGATTTCATGAGGATTTTGCATGAATTGAAGGACAAATTGGATGTTGTATTTTCCATTACTTGGACTAGAACTTTGATGCATTTTATTGCTTGATTTCAGGACAAAGGAAGCAAAGAAGAACCACATTAGTGGCTACGTTAGTTACACTAATGTTAACACTAACGTGGAATGGGAGTAACTTACAAAGTTAATGAGAAAAGTGATTGCCAATAACGCTCTCGAAGCCATCATTGCCCACGTTAAGAGTCACGTTAACTAAGTTAACGTAAACTCTAACGTGAAAGAAAGGAAATGGAGCCAACATTAGTGACACTTAACATTATCACTAACGTTAGACCAAGCTCATAAGTGGCCACGTTAGTCACCACGTTAACTTAGTTAACGTGGCCTCTAACGTTAAGAAGAAAGGGGGGAAGCCAACGTTAGTGACATTCAACATTATCACTAACGTTGGCCAAGTCACACTAGGCCACGTTAACTCCCACGTTAACCTAGTTAACGTGGAAGCTAACATGAGGAAGGAAGGAAACGCCAACGTTAGTGACACCCAACATTGTCACTACCGTTGGAAGGAGCCCACATATGCCACCATGAGCCACATTAACTCCCACGTTAACTTAGTTAACGTGGAAGCTAATGTGGATAAGGGAATGTTGAACCAACGTTAGTGACACTCAACTTTGTCACTAACGTTGGAGATGGCTAGCATAGGCCACGTTAGAAGCCACGTTAACCTAGTTAACGTGGACTCTAACGTGGGAGCTAAGGGGCACATTGGAACGTTAGTGACAATGTTAAGTGTCACTAACGTTCTCGAAGGTTGGCAAGCCTACGTTAAAAGAGCCACGTTAACTAAGTTAACGTGGACTCTAACGTTGGGAAGGGGGAGGCTTCTCAACGTTATTGGGAAAGTTGAGTCCCAATAACGTGCGCGAAGGACAAAGAGGCAACGTTAGTGGCAACATTTGTGCCACTAACGTTGAGGTTAACGTGGCTCTTACTTGGGTAAGGAACGTTAGTGAAAAAGTTGAATGTCACTAACGTTCTTGAACCCATATTTTCACTGAACGTTAACACCACTAACGTCCTAAGCTAAAGTCTCTGCCCACTTCACAATTTCTCTCTGCAAGTAAAGCCAAGCCCAATGAAGAAGATAATTGCTTCAAACTCAAGATCCAAAGGCCCAGACCCAAGACTTGAAGAACCAACTAGAAGAGTAGAAGAGTAGTATATATAGGAGTAACTTTGAATTATTTGGAGAGTTGGAAAATATAGGGAGCCTGATGAGTATTTTGGTGGAAAAATGAATTTCTCCCAAAACACACAAATCTAACCGGCAAGTGTACCGGGTCGCATCAAGTAATAAAAACTCACGGGAGTGAGGTCGATCCCACAGGGATTGAAGGATTGAGCAATTTTAGCTTAGTGGTTAATTTAGTCAAGCGAATCAAGATTTGGTTGAGTGTTTTGTGATTTGCAGAAATTAAATTGCATGGAATTAAAGAGAACAGGAAATAAATTGCTGAATCTTAAAGAACAAGAAATTAAATGGCAGAAACTTAGAATGCAAGAAATGTAAATTGTGGAATCTTAAAGTGCAAGAAATGTAAATGACTTGAATTGTAAAGGGGGTTGGGACTTGGATTTACAGAAATTAAACAAGAAAAAGTAAATTTGCATCAAGCAGAGAAGTAGAAGAAGGTTTGGGTTAAATCGGATCTTGAAGCAGAAAAGTAAATGAACATGAAAATAGTAAACAGAGAATTAGAAATTGAAAGTTCAGATCTCAGGATCCAGAGACTAGAAAACCGAGTCTAGATCTCAATGCCTTCCTAGATCCAACAAGAACAATTGCAAGGGAATTGTAAATTGCAAGGAAAGTAGATGAAGAGCAATTAACAGAAATTAAATTCAATCAAGCAGTAAATAAAACAGAGAGATCCAAGGATGAGACTGAAACAGAATTTCTTCAATTCTCCAACCCAAGATCCAAGACAATTGTAATTGAAATTGAAAGCAATAAAACTGAGAGGAAGAGAAATGAATTCTCCTTCCCCAAGACTAAGAAATTAAAGATCACTCAATATCCAAAGCTCTCCGAAAACTCTTATGAAAATTCAAAGGGAAAGCTCCCCGAAGAACTTGAATTCTATCCTATTTATACACTTTCTTCAAATGATCTTCAAGCCTTGAGTTGGGCCTTTGCTCTTGGTGAAATTGGGTTGAAAGAGGCCTTGGTTGATTGCTCTTGAAGTTTGGAGAAGAACCAAAGTGAACCAATTGAACCGGGTTGGAGTTTTGCAAAAGTTGGACCAAAAGTTGGAGCAAAAGTTAGGGTCTAACTTTTGGTCCAACTTTTCATATCAGCCATCATAACTTGCTGATACTCACGTTGGTGCAAAAGTTAGGGGTCTAACTTTTGCACCAACGTTGGCCTTCTTTGGTGCACTTGAGGCGCCAACGTTAGCCCAAAAGTTAGGGGCTAACGTTGGCGCAAACTTTTGCTCCTCCCCTTGTAGTTTTCATGTGCCAACGTTAGCCTCAAAGTTAGGGGCTAACGTTGGCGCAAACTTTTGGTGCCCAGGGAGTGTTTTTCTCATGCCAACGTTAGCCTCAAAGTTAAGGGCTAACGTTGGCGCAAACTTTTGGTGCCCAGGGGTGATTTTCATGTGCCAACGTTAGCCTCAAAAGTTAGGGGCTAACGTTGGGGCTAACTTTTCACCCAAAAGTTTGTGCAAAAGTTTGAGGCTAACTTTAGGTCCAGCTTTTTGCTTCCTGGTTCAATTTCACTTATTCCATTGTCTTCTCTTTACTCCTAGCTATTCCTTCTTGCTTCAACCTTTCTCCAAGCTTTCTTCACCTATCATTAATCAACCAAACACATCAAAGCTATGCTTAAAATCATGAGATATTCATTCTTTCATAATATGTGACAATTATAGTATAAAACCTCATGAAATAGCATGAATTCATACATGGTTGATTCAATCAAAGGAAACATGAAAATCTACCTAATTGGCTTGCTTGTAGCTCAAGAAAGTGCATAATTCTAATGAAAACAAAAGAAAAAGACTAGTTAAAATAGGCTAAGATGACTTGTCATCAGAGCCTCTGGGCATAGAATTACTCTCTGTTTTTACTTTCTCTGCACTTCTAGTTTTCATCATGTATTCTCCATCTGTGTTTTCATTTTCCAGAGCTATGAACAACTAAACCCCTTTTCATTGGGTTAGGGAGGTCTGTTGTAATTTGATGGATCAATACTAGTTTTCATTATTCTTCTTCTATCTTTTCTCTTGATTTTACTTGAAAGCTTTCGATCTTCATCCAATTGGGTAGTTATCTTGGAAAAGAAGCTATTCATACTTGGATCTCTTCTGAACCTTGAAAGAGGAATGAAGAGATCAAGCTAGAAATGCTTTCTCATGCTAGACCAAATTGGGTTTGGATGGATATGTGACTATAATCCTCTCAACACTTGATTTGGGAAATCCATGTGGTATAATCAGTGACCATACTTCATCTCTTCTCATGAGCAATTGACCAAGGAATTGGCTATTGATCAAGATTTGAGAGATTGAATTACAAGAAATTGTAATTCAATCACTTAAGATTGCCAAGGAGATTAATGAGTGCATTGATTGAGGAAGAGATGAAAAAGAAATTGATCCGGAGAATGCAACATCTCCTAAGCCCAATGAACTCCCCATTTCTGATCTTACCCATTCTCTTTAATTTCTGTTATTTACTCTTATGACCAATTCCCCCATTCCCATTTACAATTCTGCAATTTACTTTCAGTCATTTACTTTCAGTTCTTTAATTCTAGCATTTACTTTTTCTGCCATTTACTTTTCCGCCATTTTATTTTCTGAAATTCTCACTTCAAATTCTGATTCGCTCAACTAGAACATTCCTCTAATTAAAGTTGCTTGATCAATCAATCCTTGTGGGATTCGACCTCACTCTATTGTGAGTTTTTACTTGACGACAAATTCGGTACACTTGCCGAAGGAAATTTGTTAAAAGACAAGTTTTCTGTGCATCAAGTTTATGGCGCCGTTGCCGGGGATTGATTGTGCATCAACAATGATTAGATTGGAGGATAACTAGATTGAGCATTTTATTTTTGTTTGATTTAATTTTCTATTTAAGTTATTTACTTCCTGTTTTAGTTAAATTCTTCCCTTCTCCCTACTTTTTCTTTGTTATTTACCATTCATCTCACTAACCCTCTAACTGTTTGATATATTGCATCACTCACACTAACAGTAATTCTGACAGATATACTTTCTGCACCTATTCTCTTTGTTTGTACTTGTTGGTTGTATGACAGGGAGAAGAAGCGGCGCTTCAACTTCCTTTGATTCTGAACCTGAGAGAACCTTCCTTAGACTAAGGAGGGAGGCAAGAGAAAAACGTGTAGTTGGTGCTGAAGAAGAGGAGGAACACTTTGAGGAATACTTTGAACCAAACATGGAAAAAAACATGGAAAACCATCATGAAGAAGAGGCTCACAACCATGGCGGAAGAGGTCGAGCAAATCATGCTGGGGAGGATAGAAGAGTTTTAGGCTCTTACATCAATCCAAACCCAGGAAACTGTGGAAGTAGCATTCAAAAGCCAACCATCCATGCCAACAATTTTGAACTAAAACCACAGCTCATCACCCTTGTTCAGAACAACTGTTCGTTCGGAGGAAGTGTCCAAGAGGACCCCAATCAACATCTAACCACCTTCCTGAGAATATGTGACACAGTGAAGTCTAATGGTGTTCATCCTGACGCCTATAGACTGCTCTTATTTCCATTCTCACTCAAGGATAAGGCAGCCAAGTGGCTGGAGTCTTTCCCAAGGGAGAGCTTGACAACTTGGAAAGATGTGGTGAACAAATTCTTAGCAAGATTTTACCCTCCTCAACGAATCAATAGGCTAAGAGCTGAGGTCCAAACTTTCAGGCAACAAGATGGTGAGACTCTATATGAAGCATGGGAGAGGTTTAAAGACCTAACAAGGAGGTGCCCACCCGATATGTTCAATGAATGGGTGCAGCTGCACATTTTCTATGAAGGGCTCTCTTATTAGTCAAAGAAGGCCGTAGACCATTCATCTAGAGGATCTTTGAACAAGAAGAAGACCATTGAGGAGGCCATAGATGTCATTGAAACAGTAGCAGAGAACGACTACTTCTATGCTTCCGAAAGAGGGAACACAAGAGGAGTAATGGAGCTAAACAATGTAGATGCTCTGCTGGCCCAAAATAAGCTCATTACCCAGCAGCTAGCTGACCTCACCAAGAAGATGGAGAGAAACCAAGTAGCAGCAATCTCCACTTCATCAACAACCCAAGAAGGAGTGAATGAAGAAGCAGAGGGTAGTCAGGAGCAAGCCAACTACATTAGGAATTCACCTAGGCAAAATCATGATCCATACTCCAAGACCTACAACCCTGGATGGAGGAATCACCCAAACTTTGGGTGGGGAAATCAACAAGGCCAAAGCCTTGATCAAAGACGCCCAAATCTAAACAATGCAGCCACCCAACACTTCACATCTAGACCATATCAACACCCCCATAACAACACCTCTCCACATTCATATCAAGGCCAGAATAACCCTCCTCAGCCTGACCTATCATCATTTGATGAAAGAATCTCAAAGATTAAGAATCTACTTGAAGGCAAAGGCAAAGAGATTCAAGATAGTAAAGCGTTCCGAGAAGAGGTGATGTCCAATATGCAGAATCAGGATGCTGCCATCAAGAAACTGGAGACACAGATTGGCTACTTATTCAAGCAAATTCCAAGCCACAACCTTCGCAGCAAGACTAGCTCAACACGAAGGGAGGAGTGCCAGGCTATCACCCTTAGAAGTGGGAAGGAACTGAAGGAAACCTCCCAGAAACCACAAGAAAAGGAATCAGATAAAGAGGAAGAAGAGCAGGATGGAGCTCAAGTTCCTAATCTGAGTTCACAAAAAGGGGAAGGAGTGCTTAAGCCAGATGCCCCAAGAGTCCCATACCCTCAGCAATTAAAGAAAAAGGGGGATGACAATCAGTTTTTGAGATTTTTGGAAATCTTCAAGAAACTGCAAATCAACATACCCTTTGCTGAAGCAATAGAACAAATGCCACTCTACGCCAAGTTCTTGAAGGAGCTCATGACTAAGAAGAGAAGCTGGAAGAACAACGAGACTGTGATACTAACCGAAGAATGTAGTGCTATCATTCAGCACAAACTACCCCAGAAATTGAAGGATCCCAGGAGTTTTCAGATCCCCTGTATTATAGGGGGAATCACAGTGGAAAAAGCTCTTTGTGACTTGGGAGCCAGCATCAATTTGATGTCGGTAGCTATGATGAGAAAGATGAAGATTGAGGAAGCTAAACCAACAAAGATGGCCTTACAATTGGCAGACCGATCATTCAAGTTCCCGCATGGCGTCGTAGAAGATTTGCTGGTAAAAGTGGGAGATTTTATCTTCCCAGCAGACTTTGTAGTGCTGGACATGCAGGAGGAAGCCAAGGCTTCCATCATCCTGGGAAGGCCATTCTTGGCCACTGTTGGAGCTGTCATTGATGTACAAAAAGGAGATCTCACCCTGAGATTACACAATGAAAAGATGACGATCAATGTGTTCAAAGCCATGAGTTACCCACCAGAGCAAATGGGAGAGTGTATGAGGTTGGACTCACTTGAAGACGCAGTGCAGGAAAATTTTGAAGAAAAAGAACCTGAAGGTATAATAGAGGAGGAGCCTACGTTTAGTGAAGAGGTTGCAACAGCAAAGATTCAAATAGAAGGTGCACCAAAGGAAGAGAACGAAAAGTCAGAAGCACCCAAACTTGAACTCAAAGCATTGACACCCTCTCTCAAATATGCATACTTAGGAGAGGATGAAAATTACCCAGTAATTATAAGCTCATGCCTCAGCCAAGATTAAGAGGATGAACTGCTCAAAGTACTGCGAAACCACAAAGATGCCATTGGTTGGACTCTTGCTGACTTGAAGGGGATAAGTTCGGCCATATGTATGCACAAGATACTGCTGGAAGATGATGCCAAACCATCCATACAATCCCAAAGGAGGTTGAACCCAATCATGAAGGAAGTGGTACAGAAAGAAGTTATGAAGTTATGGCAGGGAGGGGTAATTTACCCGATCTCAGACAGCCCTTGGGTCAGCCCCGTGCATGTTGTCCCAAAAAAGGGAGGAATTACCGTGGTTCCCAATGAGAAGAACGAACTAATTCCTACAAGGACAGTCACAGGATGGCAGATGTGCATAGACTACAGGAAGCTCAACGAGGCTACGCGAAAAGATCATTTCCCCCTTCCATTCATGGATCAGATGTTGGAAAGACTCGCAGGGCACGCTTATTATTGTTTTCTCGACGGTTATTCAGGATATAACCAAATAGTGGTTGATCCCAGAGATCAAGAGAAAACCTCATTCACTTGCCCATATAGAGTGTTTGCCTATAGGCGCATGCCATTTGGGCTATGTAATGCACCTGCGACCTTCCAACGCTACATACTTTCTATCTTTTCAGATATGATAGAAAAATTCATTGAAGTTTTTATGGATGACTTCTCGGTATTCGGAGATTCCTTTCCTAGTTGCCTACATCACCTCGCCTTGGTATTAAAAAGATGCCAAGAGACCAATCTGGTCTTGAACTGGGAGAAATGTCACTTTATGGTGACAGGAGGAATAGTCCTTGGTCCCAAAGTTTCTAACCAAGGCATTGAGGTTGACAGAGCCAAAGTAGAACTTATTAAAAAACTACCCCCACCCAGTGATGTCAGGGCAATTAGGAGCTTTTTAGGGCATGCTGGTTTTTACAGAAGGTTTATTAAAGATTTTTCAAAGATAGCCAAGCCCTTAAGCAATCTCCTTGTATCAGATACACCATTTATCTTTGATGAAACATGCATGTTAGCCTTTGAAAATTTGAAAATGAGGTTGACCTCTGCTCCTATCATTTCCCCACCTGATTGGAATTTACCATTTGAATTGATGTGTGACGCATCTGATTTTGCAATTGGGGCAGTGTTGGGACAGAGGAAAGATAACTTAGTCCATGTGATATACTATGCGAGCAAAGTCCTTAATGATACTCAAAGAAATTATACCACCGCTGAAAAGGAATTGCTGGCAATAGTTTTTGCATTTGACAAGTTTAGATCATACCTCATCGGTGCTAAAGTGATTGTTTTTACGGATCACACAGCACTTAAATATTTGTTTGCCAAGTAAGAATCAAAACCAAGACTAATAAGATGGATCTTATTGTTGCAGGAATTCAATATTGAGATCAGAGACAAGAAAGGAGTGGAGAACAAGGTAGCAGATCACCTATCCAGGATTCCTCATGATAAAGGTGGAACACCTGATACAAGTGTGAACGAGTTCTTCCCTAATGAGTAGTTAATGCTAGTTCACAAAGCACCATGGTTCGCAGACATTGCAAACTTCAAGGCAACTGGGACATTGCCTCTAGAGATCAATAAACATCAAAAAAGGAAGCTCATGAATGATGCAAAGTACTTTGTCTGGGATGAGCCATATCTATTCAAGAAGTGTTCAGATGGAATCCTTAGAAGATGTGTTTCGGAAGAAGAAGGACGAGAGGTCCTATGGAATTGCCACGGCTCATGCTATGGAGGCCACTTTGGAGGGGATAGAACTGCAGCTAAGGTGTTACAAATCGGATTCTTTTGGCCCACCCTTTTCAAGGATGCCAAAGAACTAGTAAAGAGCTGCAATGAATGCCAAAGATCTGGAAACTTGCCCAAAAGAAATGAGATGCCACAAAGTTTCATCTTGGAACTGGAATTGTTTGATGTGTGGAGAATCGATTTCATGGGACCATTCCCAACCTCATATGCAAACAAATACATCTTGGTAGCAGTGGATTATGTTTCCAAGTGGGTAGAGGCTATTGCAACCCCAACGAATGATAACAGGGTAGTCATGAACTTCCTCAGGAAGAATATCTTTAGCCGGTTTGGAGTCCCACGAGCGCTTATCAGTGATGGAGGGAGCCATTTTTGTAACAGACCACTAGAAGCTCTTCTCCTACGATATGGGGTAAAACACAAGGTAGCCACGCCCTACCATCCCCAAAGAAGTGGACAAACTGAGATATCCAACAGAGAACTAAAGAGGATCCTGGAAAAGACTGTGGGTGCATCAAGAAAGGATTGGTCGAAGAAGCTAGATGATGCTCTTTGGGCATACAGAACAACATTCAAAACACCACTTGGAATGTCCCCATACCAACTAGTGTATGAGAAGGCTTGCCATTTACCACTGGAGCTGGAACACAAGGCTCTTTGGGCTATCAAGATACTAAATTTTGACAGCATTGCTGCTGGTGCAAAGAGGATCTTGCAGCTGCAAGAGATGGAGGAATTCAGGTCACAAGCCTATGAAAATACCAAGATGTATAAAGAGAAGGCAAAGAGAAGACATGACCTGCATCTTGCACCCAGGAATTTCGAAAAGGGGCAGCGAGTACTCCTTTACAATTCCAAATTGAGACTATTCCCAGGAAAACTCAAATCAAGGTGGTCCAGACCTTTTCTTGTCACAAAAGTTTTGCCATATGGACACATCGAAATCATGGATGAAGGGTCAGAGAGGACTTTTACAGTGAACGGACAAAGACTCAAGCATTATCTGGGCAACATGGGGGAAAACCCCAGAGTGAATTACCATCTCAAGTAAAAGAGGAATCGTCGAGCTAGCGATGATAAAAGAGCGCTCTGTTAGGAGGCAACCCAACCTCAGGTAGTTTCCTTTTCATCTTTATTTCAATAAGGATCGCAAGTTGTTTATAGATAGTCACCTTGAAGCAGCATTTATTCATCTCAGCCTTGACTCTAGGTGTCATGTCTCAAAGCGGCCCTTTAAGATAAGTTTTCAATCAATACTCCCAACCCAGTTGGGTTAAGGTATTAGGTGATGAAGCACCCTTTAGGATTTACTAGCTCAGGCCTCTCTCTTTGACACAAATCCACCACAAGCATGTCACTAGAATATTAACTCTTTTCGTTTTTGTATCTTTCTTTTTCTTCCTAGTAATTGATGCTTAGAGCCTTGGGCTTGTTCTTTGCTTTTCTTTCTCTTTTATTTTCTTTTGCTACTACTTCTTGGATCAATAGATTTTTGAGATTTTTCATAACACTTCTCCAAATGTCATTTCCTACCTATGAGCTCCCATATAGGTTTTCACAAAAATGCAACCTCAATACATAATCATACAATCAGAACCATCACTCCTCTTAATCTTTTACTTGCCTCAATATTTTTGGGATTCCTCAATCCTTCTTTTCAAAGAAACATTCTCTGATGTATTTTTAGAGATATTGAGTTCAAGCAATTTTTGAAGAGTCTGGTGCTGTGATATATCAAGCATCATAGTTATTAAGCCACAAAGAAACTATGCTAAACAACCATTTTTTTTTCAAAACATAAAACAACCAAACATGAAAGTGCAGAACATAAAAACTTAATCATAAAAGTGCAGAACATGAAAACTTGGAAGGCATATCATTTTTCAGATATGCATCTTCCTTATTTACTCAGACTATGAAAGGAGCTTCACCACCTCTAGTTCTTGTGGCCCTTCCCTTTGCTTGATTCTCCTTTCTTCTCTTTATTCTTTGACTGCTACTTCTTCTTGCTCCTTTTTTCCTGTTCCCTTTTTCCAATTTGTTCTACCTCATCCCACAATCCAGCATCTTTCAATTTTTGTCTCATTCTTTCCTCATTTTTTCTTACTTTTGCTAGTTGTCCCTCCACTAGATTGATCTGTAGGTATGGCATAATCTCCCTATTTAATATAGACATACTGGAAACGAGGTAGTCAAGCTTGGCTTGGGTATTCACATCATATTCCACTCTATCCAAGTGTCTAGCCTCTCTAGCTATGTGGTATATATTTTTCCAGGCCAACAAGTTATCAAGGTAACCTTCAAGCTGATATTGTTGATAAGATATTTTTTTGAAAGACTCTTGGAATTGATTGAATTGTTCTCTATGCTGGTCCAGTAGTCTTGCTTGAAAATCCCTTTGCTGATCCATCATCTTCAACTAGAAATTCTCTTGTTGTTCCATCATTTTCATGTATTGCTCTTGTTGCTGCTCCTGAGCCCTCATAAATTGCTCTTGTTGCTGCTCCTGACCCCTCATATAATGCTAAGACAGTCCTTCAATAGCACTTTGAATTTGGCTCAGATCAATTGTACTAGAAGCTTGTCCCTCTTCTATTTATGTTTCCCTTCTTCTCCTCTGAGGTCTTCTCTCACCCTGAATACTACTAACATTGTCCATCCTCAACTTAGTAATAGGCTTGCCTTCCTTCACCCAGTCTGTGTCTTGATCTTCAAAAAGCACTCCTGCCCTATTGCACAGACGTAATATGGTGCTTGGATGGCCAAGTCTAGTTGATTTGCTACTGTCCTCAGCTAGCTCTTGAATGCTATCTGCTATCAGCTATCAGCTGTAGCACATTTATTTCTCCCCCTTTGATTATGCAGTGTATCATGATCGCTCTCTTGATTGTAACTTCTGAAGTGTTTGTAGTGGGGGAGATTGATCATCTCACTATTTCATACGACCCCTTTCCTTCAAGTGAGAGATCAATCCTTTTCAAGTGGCATGGATTATTATTTGAGTCTCTCACCCAATCCTTGCCCTCTAGACATATATCATTCACTATCTCATCTGGGTCATTTTTGCCCTTCATTCTTTCTTCAAAACTAGGCTCTCTGAATGGTATTGCTCTTATTTGTAGAACCCTCATGATTGTTGCTGGGCTGAATGGTATTTCTCTTCATTCATTCTTTCTTCAAAACTAGGCACTCTGAATGGTATTGCTCTTATTTGTAGAACCCTCATGATTGTTGACATATATCATTCACTATCTCATCAATTACTATGGGCGTGCCACTTGAGCAAAGGGGCGTGGCACGCCAACTCACCATTCCAAGAAGAACCTTCACTATGGCGTGCCACTTGGTGTCGAATGCGTGGCACGCCAACCCCCAAGAAGTCACTTGGGCGTGCCACTTGAGAACCCAGGCGTGGCATGCCAAGCTTGAAGAGTTCACAAATCCATGAGCGTGCCACTTGAGCAGCATGGCGTGGCACGCTGGTACAACAATCCAAAGAAGGGGCTGAAGGCAATTGAAGACTGGACGTGCCACTTGAGCAACCAGGCGTGGCACGCCAATGCACAAAGGACCAAAAGCAAGGACTGGGCGTGCCACTTGGTATCGAAGGCGTGGCACGCCAACCTTAGCATTTCACTATGGCGTGCCACTTGAAGAACTGAGGCGTGGCACACCAACTACTGGAACCAAGACAAGATCATGGGCGTGGCACGCCAGCCTTTAGGCGTGGCACACTGGTATAAGTTTCCAGAGAGGATGAAGGAGGCCAATTACATGGGGCGTGCCACTTGGTATCGAAAGCGTGGCACGCCATTCACCATTCTTCATTTAAGCGTGCCACTTGAGCAACCAGGCGTGGCACGCCAGTGTCATTCAGAGAGAAGCATTGGGGCGTGCCACTTAAGTTTGTGGCATGGCACGCCAAACAGAGGAACCACTCACTCACAAAAGGGGCGTGCCACACTAGTTCAACTTTCCAGAGAAGCCTAGCCAAGCATAAAGCAAGGGCGTGGCACACCAGACCTTGGGCGTGGCACGCCAATACAAGTTTCCAGAGGCAAAGAGAAGTGAGAAAAGCAAGGGGCGTGCCACTTGAGTTCGAAGGCGGGGCACGCCAACACAAGAAATCTACTATGGCGTGCCACTTGAGTTCGAAGGCGTGGCATGCCAAGGTTGAGAGAGGGACGAGCGTGCCACTTAAAGGATTAGGTGTGGCACGCCAAGCTGAAAATGAAGGGCACGTGACACGCCAGAAAAGCGCCAGCCACATGCCAGCTGAGAAGTCATGCTTATTGAGTGTTTTCTTTTCCCCCCAAAATGTAATTTTCCTTTTTCACTTTTGTAATTCTTTTATTTTACTAGGAGTAGTATAAATACCCCCAAGGAGTACTGAAGAAGGGGGTTAAGCAGTCAGTTTTAGATCCACTTTTACACTTCACTTTTGAGTACTTTTTGAGCTATGAGTAGCTAACTTCCCTCTCATTGAGAGAGGGAGCTCTATTGTACTTGATGGATTGATGATAGTGAAATCCTTCTTCTCTTCAACTTCTCTTTGATTTGCTAGAAGGAATTTCGTTCTTAATGCTTAGTATTCAATTATCTTGGGAAAGAGATTGAATGCAATTGGATTTCATGGGAACCTTGGGAAAGAAAACATGAAACCATGCTTGAAATCCCTTCTCACACTAGAGTAGAATATGGGTTTTGGTGTTTGAATATGTGACATATAATCCTCCCTCTACTTGGACCTATAATGATGTGTGGTATAATTAGGGACCGAGCATATCTCTCTTCATGGGCAATTAGACCAGGGAATTGGCTATTGATCAAAATCTGAGAGATTGAGTCACCAAGGGATTGGGGCTCAATTAATCATGATTGCCAAGAAGTCAATGAGTTGCATGATTGAAGGGGATATAAGCTAGATTCGATCTAAAGAGACAACATCTCCCAATCTCAATGAATTTCCCCATTCTTATCTATCCATTTCTTTACAGTTTATTTTTACATTCAGCAATTTCCCGTTCCCATTTACATTCAAGTCATTTATGATTCTACCCTTTACTTTCCGCCATTTATATTTCTGCACTTTATTGCTTTTCCTTATATTCTAGTCATTTACATTTATGTCATTTACAATTCTGCACTCTACAATCCTATTGATCCGCTTGAATAATTCATCAATTGATTAAAACTGCTCGAATTCGCCAATCTCTGTGGATACGATCCCACTCCACTGTGGGTTATTACTTAGACGATAATTTTGGTGCTCTTGCCAAAATGACTAATTCACCAATTTTGAATGGGGTGTGAATTCCGGTCATCAAGTTTTATGGCGTCGTTGCCAGAGATTGGCTTAAATTTGACAGTGATTAAATCAATTAGAGAGCTAGATTAAGCAATTTAAATTCCTTGTTATTTTATTTTATTTAGCACCTTTTTATTTTCTTTTATTTTGAGTTCTATTTCTTTCTTCTTTGACTATCTTTATCATCCAAATTTCCATTCTTCTAACTGTTTGATTAATTGCACCACTCACGCTAACATCCACTCTAACAAGAGTAATTTCTTCATTCATTTTCTTTCTTGCTTTTTTCCTTGTTGGTTGTATGACAGGTAGAAGAAGCGATGCTTCAACTTCCTTTGATTCTGAACCTAAGAGGACCTTCCTTAGATTAAGGAGGGAAGCAAGAGGGAAAGGAGTCGTTGGTGCTGAGGAAGAGGAAGAGTATTTTGAAACAAACATGGAGGGAACATGGAAAACCACCATGAAGAAGAAGCTCACAATGCTAGAGAAGGCCCAGTAAATCATGATGGACAAGAAAGGAGAGTCTTAGGCTCCTACATCAATCCAAACCCAGGAAATTGTGGCAGCAGCATCCTAAAACCAACAATTCATGCCAATAATTTTGAGCTGAAACCTCAGCTCATTACACTTGTTCAGAATAATTGCTCATATGGAGGAAGTGCCCAAGAAGACCCTAATCAACATCTCAGCACATTCTTGAGGATATATGATACTGTAAAGTCCAACGGGGTACACCCCGACATCTACAAACTACTCTTGTTCCCTTTCTCACTCAGAGATAAGGCAGCAAAGTGGATGGAATCATTCCCCAAGGATAGCCTAACTACATGGGAGGAGGTCGTGAACAGATTCTTTGCAAGATTTTACCCCCCACAAAGAATCAATAGGCTGAGAGCTGAGGTGCAAACTTTCAAACAACAAGATGGAGAAACACTTTATGAGGCCTGGGAGAGATTCAAAGATCTGACAAGAAGATGCCCACCAGAAATGTTCAATGAATGGGTACAACTACACATCTTTTATGAGGGACTATCCTATGAAGCAAAGAAGGCTGTGGACCATTCTTCAGGAGGCTCACTCAACAAGAAGAAAACCATTGAAGAGGCCATAGATGTCATTGAGACTGTAGCTAAAAATGAGTATTTCTATGCTTCAGAGAGGACTCAGAAGAAGGGGGTGCTAGAGCTCAACTCTGTAGATGCTTTGTTAGCTCAGAACAAAGCAATTGCAGCTCAAATAGCAGCTCTAACCAAAAGGATGGAGGCCAACCAAGCCTCAGTCATTCAAGACCAAACTTCTCAACAAGAAGGGAATGCACCAGAATCTGAAGGTGACTGAGAATGAGCCAATTATGTGAACAATTCATCCAGACCACCATATGACCCACAATCTAAGACATACAACCCAGGTTGGAAGAACCACTCAAACTTTGGGTGGGAAAATCAACAAAACCACAACCAGGACCACAACAAGCCTTATTCATCAAATCAGCACTTCAACCACAACCCCAACCATCAAAGAGGGAACCATAGACCCTACCACAACTGACAAAACACATCATACCATAGTAACCAACCTACACACAACAACCTTAATCAAGATACACCATCCTCAACTATGCAACCATGTGAGATCAAGAGCAACTTTGAGAGAATGGAAGCTGCAATAGCACAACTGTCCTCACAAATTACAGGAGCAGTCTCCACCCTCATGGACAGACAAGCACAAACTGACAGAAGGATAGATGCTAATCAAGAGGAATACAGGTCAAATCTGAAAAATCAAGGCGCAGTAATCTCAAAGTTGGAAGCACAATTGGGGATTTTGTCCAAGCAAATCCCACTTACCACACACACATTTCCTAGTGATACCATGGCTAACCCAAGAGGGAAATGCAAAGCCATTACTCTAAGAAGTGGGAAGGTTGTAGAAGAAGGAACCCCAAGCAAAGACAAGCATGAAGAAGTTGCAGCAAAGCATGAGAACAAGGATGAAGAACAAATCCCTGCTCCACCTCCACCAAAACCAGTCTTGAAGCCTTATGTGTCAAGGGCACCATAGCCACAAAGACTGGGAAAAGATGGGAAGGATGGCCAGTTTTCTAAGTTCCTAGAGATCTTCAAGAGGCTCCAAATCAACATACCATTTGCTGAGGCATTAGAACAAATATCACTCTATGCTAAATTTTTGAAGGAGCTTATAACCAAAAAGAGGAACTGGGAAGCAAAAGAAACCATAATCTTGACTGAAGAATGCAGCGCTATCATATAGAAGAAGCTGCCTCAAAAGCTGAAAGACCCAGGGAGTTTCCAAATTCCCTGCATCATAGGAGACATCACCATTGAGAAAGCTTTGTGTGATTTGGGAGCTAGCATAAATCTTATGTCCCTGACCATGATGAGAAGGATGAAGATTGAGGAAGCCAGGCCAACAAGAATGGCACTCCAATTGGCTGACAGAACATTTAAGTTTCCACATGGGGTGGTGGAAGACTTGCTAGTGAAAGTAGGAGAGTTCATCTTTCCTGTTGATTTTGTTGTGATGGACATGGAAGAAGAGACCAACACGTCAATTATCTTAGGAAGACCATTCCTAGCTACTGCTGGAGCCATCATTGATGTGCAAAAAGGGGAACTAGTCTTGAGGTTGCATAAAGAGAAAATGGTCTTCAATGTCTTCAAAGCAATGAGTTACCCCAAGGAATCCATAGGAGAATGCATGCTGGTAGACACCATGGAATAAATAGTTCAAGAAGTCTTGGAAGAAGAACAATGTGGAGGAACCATTGAGCTGGAACAAGCACCAGATGGAGAATCACCACAAGCAACCATGGGAAACTCAATCATGCCAACCATTACAAGCAACAAAGATGCAGAGTCACCAAAACTAGAGCTGAAAGCATTACCACCCAGCTTGAAATATGCATATCTAGGTGCCAACAACACCCAACCAGTGATCATAAATTCAAGTCTGAGTTAGGAACAAGAAGAGGAGCTCATCCAAGTGCTGAGACAACACAAGGATGCCATAGGCTGGACACTTGCAGATTTAAAAGGGATCAGTCCTTCAATGTGTATGCATAAGATCTTACTTGAAGAAGATGCCAAACCTTCAAGACAACAACAAAGGAGGCTGAACCCAACTATGAATGAAGTGGTTCAGAAAGAAGTGTTAAAATTGTGGCAAGCAGAGGTGATCTACCCCATCTCAGACAGCCCTTGGGTAAGCCCGGTGCAAGTAGTCCCTAAGAAAGTAGGGATCACTGTTGTGGCAAATGAGAAGAATGAATTGATACCCACAAGGACAGTGACCGGATGGTGTATGTGCATTGACTACCGGAAACTCAATGAGCCACCCGGAAGGACCACTTTCCCTTACCTTTCATGGACTAGATGCTTGAAAGATTGGCAGGATATGAGTACTATTGCTTCCTAGATGGGTATTTGGGCTACAATCAAATTGTTGTAGACCCCAAGGATTAGGAAAAAACTTCATTTACTTGTCCATATGGTGTCTTTGCTTATAGGAGAATGCCATTTGGATTGTGCAATGCACCTGCAACATTCCAAAGGTGCATGCTCTCCATTTTTTCAGACATGATTGAGAAGTTCATAGAAGTATTCATGGATGACTTCTCTGTATTTGGGAACTCATATTCTGATTGCCTATACCATCTTGCTCTTGTGCTAAAAAGGTGTCAAGAAACCAACCTAGTTTTAAACTAGGAGAAGTGCCATTTTATGGTGACTGAAGGAGTGGTTCTTGGTCACAAAATTTCAAAAGATGGCATAGAAGTGGACAAGGCAAAAGTGGAAGTAATTGAAAAATTACCTCCACCTTGCAATGTCAAGGCAATCAGAAGTTTTTTGGGATACACTGGGTTCTATAGGAGGTTTATCAAAGATTTTTCAAAGATTGCAAAACCCCTTAGCAACCTACTTGTCTCAAATACTCCCTTTGTTTTTGATAGAGAGTGCATGGTAGCCTTTGATGAACTTAAGAAGAAACTCTCCTCTGCACCTATTATAGCACCACCAAGCTGGGATCTTCCCTTTGAACTAATGTGTGATGCATCTGATTTTGTTGTTGGTGCTGTTCTAGGACATAGGAAAGACAAGCTGGTACATGTTATTTACTATACTCGCAAGGTTTTTAATGAGAATTAAAGGAACTATACCACCACGGAGAAAGAATTTTTAGCCATAGTTTTTGCTTTTGACAAGTTTAGATCATATCTTATTGGCTCAAAAGTAATTGTGTTCACTGATCATGCAGCACTCAAATACTTGCTTACCAAACAAGAATCTAAGCCCAGACTAATAAGGTGGATTTTGCTGCTCCAAGAATTTGATATTGAGATTAAAGATAGGAGCGGAGCAGAGAACAAGGTAGCTGACCACCTCTCAAGGATCCCACAAGAAGAAGAGATGCAGCAAGTAGCAGTCAATGAAAGCTTCCCTGATGAACAATTGATGATGATTCGAGTAGCTCCTTGGTTTGCAGACATAGCCAACTTCAAGGCTATTGGGAAACTACCAACCAACATCAATAGGCACAAGAGGAGGAAGCTAATTAAGGATGCCAAACACTACATCTGGGACGATCCTTATTTGTTCAAGAAGTGTGCTGATGAAATCCTAAGAAGGTGTATACCCCATGA
Source organism: Arachis ipaensis (assembly GCF_059453495.1). Taxonomy (NCBI): domain Eukaryota; kingdom Viridiplantae; phylum Streptophyta; class Magnoliopsida; order Fabales; family Fabaceae; genus Arachis; species Arachis ipaensis. The sequence continues at coordinate 98,287,716 of NC_142443.1, read as the reverse complement.
GGAAGGGCAGGAAGTATTATGGCAGTGCCATGGATCTGCATATGGAGGTCACTTCAGAGAAAGGACAGCAGCAAAAGTGCTTCAATCCGGATTTTACTGGCCAACAATGTTTAAGGATGCCAAGGAAATGGTGTCAAGGTGTGATGAATGCCAAAGAACTGGTAATCAAACCAAGAGAAATGAGATGCCACATCAATTCATACTAGAGTTGGAGCTATTTGATGTATGGGGGATTGATTTCATAGGACCCTTCCCAACCTCATACTCTAATAGCTACATATTGGTGGCTGTTGATTATGTCTCAAGATGGGTAGAAGCCATAGCCACTGCAACAAATGACAACAAGGTTGTGATAAGCTTCTTGAGAAGGAACATCTTCAGCAGATTTGGAGTGCCCAGAGCTCTCATTAGTGATGGAAGAACACACTTCTGTAACAAACAACTCGAGACACTCCTTCTCAGATATGGAGTAAAGTACAAAGTGGCAACTCCATAGCACCCACAGACCAACGGGCAAGTTGAAATTTCCAACAGAGAGCTAAAAAGAATCCTTGAAAAAACTGTTGGAATCTCAAGAAAGGATTGGTCTAAGAAGCTGGATGATGCACTATGGGCCTACAGGACAGCCTATAAGACTCCCATTGGGATGTCTCCATACCAACTAGTATATGGCAAGGCTTGTCACTTGCTAGTTGAACTCGAACATAGAGCATTTTTGGCTCTAAAAATGTTAAACTATGATGAGCAAGCTGCTGGAGAAAAGAGATTAATGCAACTCAATGAGCTGGAAGAGTTTAGGAATCAAGCATATGAGAATGCAAAAATCTACAAAGAGAACACAAAAAGGTGGCATGACCAAAAGATAGCAAGAAGGGAGTTCACTGAAGGACAGAAGGTGTTACTCTATAACTCAAGACTCAAGTTCTTCCCTGGAAAACTAAAATCTAGATGGTCAGGACCTTTCACCATACTCAAGGTGTTTCCCTATGGTCATGTGGAGCTCATGGAGGACAAGACTCAGAGAACTTTTACTGTTAATGGCCATAGACTCAAACACTACTTGGGAGGCTCCTTAGAGGAGCAAGGAGTGAGCTACAAGCTCAGCTGAAGATGAAGGAATGTCAAGCTAATGACAATAAAGAAGCGCTAGTTGGGAGGCACCCCAACACTTTATCCTTTTTTATTTAGTTACTTTTCTTAGAAGTAGTTACTTTTCAGTCTCCCATTTATCTTACATTACCATATTAGGATTAGTTTATAATTGCATATTAGAAAGTTGATTTTAGCTTTGGTAGCTAGATTTTCTTTACATTTTTTTCCAGAATTGCAACTTGATGAAGGCATAGATCATGATGAGTGAATGGGCTGAGGACTAGCTAAATTGCTAAGTTTGGTGTGGCCTCTCACCAACTTAATCTAGGTGTACAAAAAATTTATATCTTGATTTGAAGAGTAAGCCCAAGGATTAAGTTTGGTGTGGCCACCACCAAGAATCATCTAGTAGCCCAAGTCACCCAGTTTGAAAGCACTTAATGCTTTGGGTAAGAACATGAATGTGGTTTAATGAGTTCAGAGGAATTGGAATCAAAAGAAAATGAAAAGATTGATGTTATTCCACTCTTATGAACACATTAAATACACAATGATGAAACCAATTTATTAAGATGCCAAAGAATTAAGTTTGGTGTCCCAATGGACACTTATCAGTTGCAATCCAATTCACTCTTGGTGAGAAGGAATGTGAAAGGGTTCTTTTGTCATTACTAATGGGTACAGTTTTATTTCAGGAGAGAAGATGGGGCCCACATAGTAATCAACTCACAAAGCAAGGAAGTCAAAGTGTACTTACACTTTGGAACTCAACACACGCAGAAGACACAGTGAGAAAAGAGTTGGCGCCTCTTCCCACACTAGGCGCCACTCCCCAAGTGGGAAAATATTTAACCCTTTTTATTTCCCACCCTTCCCACCACAATATTCACCCATTATAAAATCCTCACTTCACCATCTCCTATTCCACTTCAACAACCCCAATCACATATAAAGAGCATACAGCCCTCACCTTCCTTTCTCTGTTCATCTTTTACCATCTCTTTCCATACTTTCTTTTTTTTTTTTCTTGATTGGGACAATCAAGTCCTAAGTTTGGTGTTGGAGAAAAACTTTGTTTTGCTTGCTCTTTCTTGTAACCTCTATTTTACTCTCAAACACTCTCAACCTCATGGCACCACCAAAAAGCTCAACCTCAAAGAAAAGAAAAATCAAAGAACCAACCTCTGGATCCTCAAGTTCCTTCAATGACTACAAGTTCCTCTCCACACTCAACCAAAATCAATTCTATGGTTGGTTGGGTGAGAGGGAGATCATTCCAGAAGTTGGGTTCCAATTAGGGAGAAACGAGCACATTAAAATCAACATTGAGATCAACAATAGAGGTTGGTCACTTCTATGCAACCCACCAAGGAAAGTGGTAGAGAGCTTGTGAGGGAATTTTATGCCAATGCAGTACCTCAACCAGGGCAACACTATGGCTACATTAGCTATGTAAGGGGGAAGTCTATTGACTACAGTCCCTCTAGCATAGAAAGAATGCTAATGGTGAAGAGGACAAGCTCCACTCGGAGCTATGAAGAAAGAATGAAGCAGCAAGACCCTGGGTTTGATGAGATCCTGAATGAGATTTGTGTGATGCATGTGCGTTAGATCAATGACAAGGATGGGATACCCAATCAATTGAGGAGAAGAGATTTGAGCCCCCAAGCTAGAGGGTGGCTAGAATTTGTGAGGAGGTCTCTAATCCCCACATCCAACACTTCAGAGGTGACCAAGGAGAGAGCTGTACTCATCTACAGCATTATGAAAGGAGGGAACATCAATGTGGGGGAGATGATTGCCAACAACATCAAAAAAATGCTAAAAAGCACTAGTGACAACACAAGGTTGGCATTCCCTAGCATTATACAGAGGCTATGTGATGAGGCTGGAGTTGAAAAGATCATTGATGAAGTGCTTGTGAAGTAAGACAAGTTTATAACTGTCAAATAGATGGCCAAGGTGGTAACTGTTCACCCACTCACCAGGGCTAAAGAACGAAGAGCTCATGCCCATGAACCACAACAACAACAACAAGAAAAAGAGGCAGAAGAGCAACCTCAGTTCCTGGCACTTCAACCACCACCACAATACCAATATCAGCAATTTCCAGAGGGATTCAACTGGAAGCAACTGCAAGGAGATGTACACCAAATGAAGGGAGATCTATACCACTTGAGGGAAGATGTCAATCAACTCAAGGAAACTCAACAACAACAATGGAGCCAAGTCAACCAAAACATTCAACAACTCCAAGGGAATTGGGAGCATATGAGGAAGGAGCAGCAAAAACAATTTGATTGGGGAGAGGTGCGAAGTGCACTGGACAAAATAGTAGAGCAAGGCAAATGGCAACAGAGGAACTTGGCCGAATTCAGACATCTCTATGATGCCAGAACCATATCCAGGAGGCAGTATGACATCAACACACAAGCGAAGCTGAATCACTTGTGTAACGCCGTATCCGCTCTAAACCCAGGATACCCAACCTTCATGCAAGGAATGGAAGAGCTAAGTGCAAGACAAGAGGAAATCCTAGCCAAACATAAGGAGGATGAAAGGAATTATATGAAGAGAGCAGGATTTTGGAAGCCCAAGGACACCAAAGCACAAGAAGGTTCCTCCAAGCCAGATAAAGGTGGCTCTTCCCCCTCCAAGAAGAAGGACAAAGGGAAGGGGCTAATGAACTAAAGATGAAGCTGCTCAAGGTTGTTGAGTCCCATGGTTGACACTTTCCAACTTCTGAAATCTTGTTTAAGTTTTTGCTTTATTTACTTTTTGAATAAATATTCATGCTAGGATAGTTTATGCTTTATGCTTTGTTTTAATTCCTGTTTGAAATCTTTGAGTTTTTTTTTTCAAGAAAAAAAAATGCCATGTGTTTCAAGTCTTCATTATAAATAAAAGTAAAGTTTGTCCCCATAAGAGTCACTGTGAGTTGTGCAAAAACAATGAGAGAGACCAAGGCCAAGATGGATTATCAAACAAACTAAGAAATAAGAAACTAAGTGTAGAACCTTGGATGAACTAAAAAGAAAATGAGTCATGGAAGAGCAACTAGTCCTAGAAGGTATAACCAGGGAAGGCCAAAGGATGTTCCTTGAATATCCATAGAACCAAGAGGTAGTAAGCAATAAAGACCCAAGGCTCTGAGCATCAACTACTAGGATAGAAACAAAAACATTAAAAAGCTAAAAAAGAATTAAAGATCTTAGTAGATGCTTGTGGTGAAGATGTGTCAAGAAGAGACCTGGGCAAGTAAATTCTTAGGGGTGTCTCAACACCTAGTACCCTAAAACCAACTGGTTTGGGAGTGCTAATTGAAAGCTTAAATAAAGGGTTGTCTTGAGACAAAACACTTAGAGTCGTGGTCAAGAAAGCAAAATACCCTTACTACTTTAAGGTGACAATCAATAGAAAGGACACCTAAGGCCTATACCTGAAAGAACCCTCAAGGATCCAAAAGCTTCCCATGACATTAAAATATTCATACATGTGTTGAACACTTAGTCTTACTCTTAGTTGTATTGCAATCACTCAAAGCCAAGGCCTCAAGTTATAAAGGTTTACTCACATTGATTTGCTTGGGACAAGCAAAACTTAAGTTTGGTGTTGTGATGACTTGTATCATCTACCCTTCTTTCTTGCATAAAGAAGACCATAAAAGAGCATAAATCTCATTTGATCAGTACAATTCATGCATTATTTAATGAATATTATGGTACACTACTTTGAGATGAGTTGTGCTGAATTTCAGGTGAGAGAAGCATAAAAAATTGGAAAGAAGATAAACAAGAAGCTGGGCGTGTGAAACTGGCGTGCCACTTGAAGCAAACACCACAAAAATGCACTAGCGTGGCACGCCAGGAGCTGGGCGTGGCACTCCAGTACTAAAGTCCAGAGAAGAAGTCCAAGCATGCATGTGGGCATGGCACGCCAGAGACTAGGCGTGGCACGCTAATACAAAATTCCAGAGAGCTACAATAGAGGACAAAAAAGGGGCGTGGCACGCCAAGCTGGGCGTGGCACGCCTGGCCCTTCAATTACTATGGGCGTGCCACTTGAGCAAAGGGGCGTGGCACGCCAACTCACTATTCCAAGAAGAACCTTCACTATGGCGTGCCACTTGGTGTCGAAGGCATGGCACGCCAGCCCCCAAGAAGTCACTTGGGCGTGCCACTTGAGAACCCAAGCGTGGCATGCCAAGCTTGAAGAGTTTACAAATCCATGAGCGTGCCACTTGAGCAGCATGGCGTGGCACGCTGGTACAACAATCCAGAGAAGGGACTGAAGGCAATTGAAGACTGGGCGTGCCACTTGAGCAACCAGGCGTGGCACGCCAATGCACAAAGAACCAAAAGCAAGGACTGGGCGTGCCACTTGGTATCGAAGGCGTGGCACGCCAACTACTGGAACCAAGACAAGATCATGGGTGTGGCACGCCAGCCTTTAGGCGTGGCACACTGGTATAAGTTTCCAGAGAGGATGAAGGAGGCCAATTACATGGGGCGTGCCACTTGGTATCGAAGGCGTGGCACACCATTCACCATTCTTCATTTAGGCATGTGATAAACCCCAATTTTGTGGTCTATCTTGTACTTAATTTGGGGGATTTTATCACCTTTTCCCACATTTATTCAATGAAATTGCATGATTTTGCAATTCTCCCTTGATTTGTGCTTAAATGTGAAAACATGCCTTTTAGGCCTTAAAATAGCTAAATTTAATTCACTTTAATTCCATTCGATGCCTTGATGTATTTATTGAGTGATTTCAGGTTCATAGGGCAAGTATTGGATGGAAGAAGTGAGGAGAAAAGCATGCAAAGTGGGAGAACTCATGAAGAAATGAAGGAACCGTAAAGATGTCAAGTCCGACCTCTTTGCACTCAAACAACCATAACTTGAGCTACAGAGGTCCAAATGAGGTGGTTCTAGTTGCATTGGAAAGCTAACATCTGGGGCTTTGAAATGATATGAAATTTGCCATATGTTACTTCGCGCTCAGGGGCTCGCACGCACCATGTACGCGTGCGCGCCGATTCTGCCGTGGCCCACTAAGGTGAAATCGCCCCCAGCGATTTCTGAAGCACTTTGGGCCCAACCCAACTCATTTCTAATGCTATTTCATGCAGAATTCAAGCTTGGGCAAAGGGGGGAGCAATTGTTTGTAGCATTAGCATCATATAGGTTAGTTTCTTGAGAGAGAAGCTCCCTCTTCTCTCTAGAATTAGGTTAGGTTAATTTCTCCTAGATTTAGGTTTAATTACATGTTTTCATCTTGTTTCTTTTATGATTTCTTACTTCTACTCTTTCATTCTCATGATTTGTAATGTTAATTTCTCTTTTATGTTCATGGATGCTCTTGTTGGATTTGATTTACTTTTAATGCAATTTAATATTTGATGTTCTTTTATTGATGATTTGAGTTGTTGATTTACTTTTCTTGCAATTCATAGTTGGTAGATTTATATTTCTTGCACATTTTACTATGCTTTCCATTTGTACCCACCAAGTGTTTGACAAAATTCTTGGTTGGGCTTTAGAGTAGATTTTTGAGCATTCTTGGCTTAGAGAGAGTAATAAGGCAATCTTGAGTCATGAAAACCCAACTCATGTTGGTGATCTAGAGTTGTTAGCTAATATTGTTCCATTGACGCTAATATTTTGCTAATTAAATTAGTAATTTGATTAGGACTTTTGGAATATTATTTCCATTGACGCTAATCTTTTGCTAATTTAATTAGTGAGTTGATTAGGACATTTGGATTGAGATTAGCTAGTCTTAACTTTCTCCGAGTATGAGGATAACATGATACCTTCCTCTATCTTCAGGGATGACGTAATAAGATAAATTCTTGTTATTATTGTGGTATGATTGATTAATCTTGTTTGACTTTCTCCCTATTTGTTGGAGTTGACTAAATAAGATGAATTAATCATTGCATGACTAGGATAGAAAGTCTATGATCTCAACACTTGCCATGAATGTCTCTCTTTATTACTTGCTTTCTTTAATTACTCTCTTTACTTTTCTTGTCATTTAATTTCTTGCCCTCTTATCAATCAAACCCCCTTTACCCCTTCATAGCCAATAATCATTCACTTCATTGCGATTCCTTGTGAGACGACCCGGAGTCTAAATACTTCGGTTAATTCTTATTTGGGGTTTGTACATGTGACAAAACCATATTTTAATTTGATGTGAGAGTTGTTCGTTGGTTTGGAGCTATGCTTACAACGAAATTCTTCTTTCTATAAAAGAAATTCCTTACCGACAACAATTTTTGTGTCAAATTAATGGCGCCGTTGCCGGGGAGTTGCAATGGTGTTATGTTGTTGGCTATTGTGTATATGTTAATATGCTTCTTTGCTAGTTTTTGCTTGTTTTAGGAGTTAGTTCTTATTAGTTCTTACTAGTTTAGTTTTTATTTTCTCTTGCTATTATGAATTCTCACCACTTTGGCTATGAGTTTGGTTCAAACTATGTTGTAGGAAATGGGAGCTACAATGAAGATGTGCATCAAGGATGGAACAATCAAAGGTGGGAGGAGCCTCAAGGGATTGATCAACCTTCTTGGCAACAACAACCTCCGGATTCTTATGGGTATAACTCTCATCCTAATGCATATCAATCTAATGGATGTGGTGACCCTTATTGTGATTGTCAACAACCACCACTACATGCCTATGAACCACCCCCTCAACATGACTTTGAACTACCTTACTCACAAGCCCCCTACCACCAAACACCCCCATATGACCCCAACCCTTATCCACCCTACCAACCACCTTATGAGCCATATGAATCATACATAGAACCACCACAATCCCAACACAATTACTCTCAAGAACCACCTCAATATACACCAACTCCATACCCTTACCAAAATGAACCACCTTCCAACTATAATGCCTTCCCCTCAAACAATGAACCTTCCCTTCCACCATCACCTCCCAATGATGCCCCCACGCATGAATTGAGAGATCTTGAATCTCATATCTTAAGGCGACAAGAAGAGGATGAAAAGAAGTTTAAATATCTAGGAGCCAAGATGGCTATGCTAGTGGAAGCTGTTAGCAATATGGCCTCCTCCCAACTAAGCCTAAGAAACCAAGGCACTTCCATTGATGAATGTGGAGAAGCAATTAAGGAGCCTAGTGAGGGAGTGAGTTTAGAGCTTCAAAGTGAGGAAGAGGAGTTGAAGCAAGGAGTGCAACAAGAGGAGGAAGTTAAGATAATTGAGCCGGAAGAAGTGGTTGAAGCCTTTGAAGAGGTTGACCAAGAGATGGATTCAATCATTGAAGAATTCTTATGTACAATTGAATCCTCTCCAATTGGGTTTGACATGGAGATCAAAGAAGAAGATGCACAACCTCCCATGCCCTTGGTAAGCAATGAAGAAGAGATTGAATTGGAAGAGAGCTACCAAGAGGAAGAGTTTGAATTTGAAGAAGCTTGTGAAGAGGTGGAGTAGTGCACGAAATTGTGATCTCAGGCAACGGCGCCAAAAACTCTGTACGCACGTCTTCATAAATTGTCTTTCATTCACAACTTCGATACAACTAACCAGCAAGTGCACTGGGTCGTCCAAGTAATAAAACCTTACGTGAGTAAGGGTCGATCCCACGGAGATTGTTGGTATGAAGCAAGTTATGGTCACCTTGTAAATCTCAGTCAGGTGGATATCAAATAGTTATGGAGTTTTTGAAAATAAATAATAGATAGACAGAAAATAAAGATAGAAACACTTATGTATATCATTGGTGAGAATTTTAGATAAGCGTATAGAGATGCTTTCGTCCCTCTGAACTTCTGCTTTCCTGCTGTCTTCATCCAATCAATCCTACTCCTTTCCATGGCTGGCTTTATGTAAGGACATCACCATTGTCAAAGGCTACTTTTCATCCTCTCTGGAAAATGGTCCGATGCGCTGTCAATGCATGGCTAATCATTTGGAGGCATCACCGTGGCCAATGGCTGCATCCCATCCTCTTGTGAAAATGGTCCAAATGCTCTGTCACAGCACGGCTAATCATCTGAGGTTCTCAATCATACTGGAATAGGATTCACCCTCCTTTTGCGTCTGTCACTACGCCCAGCACTCGCGAGTTTGAAGTTCGTCACAGTCATTCAATCCCAGAATCCTACTCGGAATACCACAGACAAGGTTTAGACTTTCCGAACTCTCATGAATGCCACCATCAATCTAGCTTATACCACGAAGATCCTGATTAAGAGATCCAAGAGATACTCATCCAATCTAAGGTGGAACGGAAGTGGTTGTCAGACACGCATTCGTGGGGGAATGATGATGATTGTCACATTCATCACATTCATATTGAAGTGCGAATGAATATCTTAGAAGTGGAATAAGTTGAATTGAATAGAAAAATAGTAGTACTTTGCATTAATCTTTGAGGAATAGCAGAGCTCCACACCTTAATCTATGGAGTGTAGAAACTCTACCGTTGAAAATACATAAGTGAAAGGTCCAGGCATGGCCGAATGGTCAGCCCCCAAAACGAGATCACTATGATCCTAAGATAAACTAAAAATCATAAGATGTCTAATACAATAGTAAAAAGTCCTATTTATACTAAACTAGTTACTAGGGTTTACAGAAGTAAGTAATTGATGCATAAATCCACTTCCGGGGCCCACTTGGTGTGTGCTTGGGCTGAGCTTGAATGTTACACGTGCAGAGGCTCTTTTTGGAGTTGAACACCAGGTTGTAACGTATTTCTGGCATTTAACTCTGGTTTGTGACGTGTTTCTGGCGTTTAACTCCAGACAGCAGCGTAGAACTGGCGTTCAACGCCCTTTTACATCCTCTAAACTCAGCTAAAGTATGGACTATTATATATTTCTGGAAAGCCCTGGATGTCTACTTTTCAATGCAATTGGAAGCGCGCCATTTTGAGTTCTGTAGCTCCAAAAAATCCACTTTGAGTGCAGGGAGGTCAGAATCCAACAGCATCAGCAGTCCTTCTTCAACCTCTGAATCTGATTTTTGCTCAAGTCCCTCAATTTCAGCCAGAAAATACCTGAAATCACAGAAAAACACACAAACTCATAGTAAAGTCCAGAAATGTGAATTTAACATAAAAACTAATGAAAACATCCCTAAAAGTAACTAGATTCTACTAAAAACATACTAAAAATAATGCCAAAAAGCGTATAAATTATCCGCTCATCACAACACCAAACTTAAATTGTTGCTTGTCCCCAAGCAACTGAAAATCAAATAGGATAAAAAGAAGAGAATATACTATAAATTCCAAACTATCAATGAAACATAGCTCCAATCAAATGAGCGGGACTTGTAGCTTTTTGCCTTTTGAATAGTTTTGGCATCTCACTTTATCCATTGAAGTTCAGAATGATTGGCATCTATAGGAACTCAGAGTTCAGATAGTGTTATTGATTCTCCTAGTTCAGTATGTTGATTCTTGAACACATCTACTTTATGATTCTTGGCCGTGGCCCTAAGCACTTTGTTTTCCAATATTACCACCGGATACATAAATGCCACAGACACATAATTGGGTGAACCTTTTTAGATTGTGACTCAGCTTTGCTAAAGTCCCCAATTAGAGGTGTCCAGGGTTCTTAAGCACACTCTTCTTTTGCTTTGGACCTTGACTTTAACCGCTCAGTCTCAAGTTTTCACTTGACACCTTCACGCCACAAGCACATGGTTAGGGACAGCTTGGTTTAGCCGCTTAGGCCAGGATTTTATTCCTTTAGGCCCTCCTATCCACTGATGCTCAAAGCCTTGGGATCCTTTTTATTTACCCTTGCCTTTTGGTTTTAAGGGTTATTGGCTTTTTTCTCTTGCCTCTTGGTTTTAAGAGCTTTTGGCTTTTTCTGCTTGCTTTTTCTTTCTTTTTTTCTATATTTTTTTTCGCTATTTTTTTTTCTGCAAGCTTTGTATTCACTGCTTTTTCTTGCTTCAAGAATCAATTTTATGATTTTTCAGATTATCAAATAACATGTCTCCTTGTCATCATTCTTTCAAGAGCCAACATATTTAACATTCTTAAACAACAACTTCAAAAGACATATGCACTGTTCAAGCATTCATTCAGAAAACAAGAAGCATTGCCACCACATCAATATAATTAAACTAAGTTCAAGGATAAATTCGAAACTCATGTACTTCTTGTTCTTTTGAATTAAAATATTTTTTCATTTAAGAGAGGTGATGGATTCATAGGACATTCATAACTTTAAGACATAGTTACTAATTACTAATGATCATGTAATAAGACACAAACGTATATAAGCACTTAAAACGAAAAACAGAGAAAGTAAGAACAAGGAATGAGTCCACCTTAGTGATAGTGGCGTTTCCTTCTTGAGGAACCAATGATGTCCTTGAGCTCTTCTATGTCTCTTCCTTGTCTTTGTTGCTCCTCCCTCATTGCTTTTTGATCTTCTCTAATTTCATGGAGGATGATTGAGTGCTCTTGATGTTCCACCCTTAGTTGTCCCATGTTGGAACTTAATTCTCCTAGGGAGGTGTTGATTTGCTCCCAAAAATTCTGTGGAGGAAAGTGCATCCCTTGAGGTATCTCAGGGGTTTCTTGATGATGAGCTTCTTCATGTGCCTGTTGAGATCCATGAATGTGCTCTTTTGTTTGCTCCATCCTATTCTTAGTGATGGGCTTGTGAGATAAATCTTTCCATCTCCCATGGCTCAGAGGTGGAAGCAATTGTCTTTCTTTTTCTCTTTCTTGAGATTTCTCTAGCCTTAGGTGCCATTAATGGTTATGGAAAAACAAAAAAGCTATGCTTTTACCACACCAAACTTAGAATGTTGCTCGCCCTCGAGCAAAAGAAGAAAGAATAGAAGAAGAAGAAGAAGATATGGAGGAGATGGAGGGATGTGTGTATTCGGCCATATGGGTAGGATTGGGTGGGAAAGAGATGTTGAATTTTGAAGGTGGGTGGGTGTATGGATGTGAGTGGTAAATGGAAAACAGAAGGGATGACCATGAGTGGAGAGAGAGATGGTGAGGTAAGTGGGGATCCTGTGAGGTCCACAGATCCTGAGGTGTCAAGGATTTACATCCTTGCACCAATTAGGCATGTAAAATTCCTTTGCATACAATTCTGGCGTTTAAACGCCAAATTGATGCTTGTTCTGGCGTTTAGCACCCAGATGCTTGTTTCTGGCGTTCAGCACCAGCTCTTCTTCACTGTGCATTTCTGGCATCTGAACGCCAGGATGCTGCTTGTTTCTGGCGTTCAACGCCAGAAACATGCTCTGTTCTGGCGTTGAACGCCAGATAGATGCTCCTTACTGGCATTTAAACGCCAGTGAGATCCTCCTCCAGGGTGTGATTTTTCTTCTGTTATTTTTGATTCCGTTTTCAATTTTTATATTTATTTTGTGACTCCATATGATCATGAACCTAATAAAACATGAAATAACAATAAAAATAAATTAAAATTAGATAAATAAAAATTGGGTTGCCTCCCAACAAGCGCTTCTTTAATGTCAATAGCTTGACAGTGGGCTCTCATGGAGCCTCACAAATGTTCAGAGCATTGTTGAGACTCCCCAACACCAAACTTAGTGTTTGGATATGGGAGTTCAACACCAAACTTAGAGTTTGGCTGTGGCCTCCCAACACCAAACTTAGAGTTTGACTGTGGGGGCTCTGGTTGACTCTGTTTTGAGAGAAGCTTACTGTGCCTCTTTTCCATATTTACAGAAGGATGTCCTTGAGTTTTAAACTCAAGGGAGCCCTCATTCAATTGAAGGACTAATTCGCCTCTGTCAACATCAATCACAGCTCTTGCTGTGGCTAGGAAGGGTCTCCCAAGGATGATGAATTCATCCTCATCCTTCCCAGTATCTAGGATTATGAATTCAGCAGGGATGTAAAGGCCTTCAACCTTTACTAATATGTCCTCTACTTGTCCATAAGCCTGTTTTCTGGAATTGTCTGCCATCTCTAATGATATTTTAGCAGCTTGCACCCCAAAGATTCCCAGTTTCTCTATTACAGAGAGGGGCATGAGGTTTATCCCTGAACCAAGGTCACACAGAGTCTTTTCAAAGATCATGGTGCCTATGGTACAAGGTATTAGGAACTTTCCAGGATCCTGTTTCTTCTGAGGCAATGTCAGTTGATCCAGATCACTCAGTTCACTGGTGAACAAGGGAGGTTCATCTTCCCAAGTCTCAATACCAAATAATTTGGCATTCAGCTTCATGATTGCGCCAAGGTACTTGGTAACTTGCTCCTTAGTAACATCCTCATTCTCTTCAGAAGAGGAATACTCATCAGAGCTCATGAATGGCATAAGGAGGTATAATGGAATCTCTATGGTCTTTATTTGAGCCTCAGATTCCTTTGGTTCCTCAGAGGGAAATTCCTTATTGATCACTGGACTCCCCAGGAGGTCTTCCTTCTTGGGATTCACGTTCTCCCCTTCCTCTCTAGGTTCGGCCGTGTTGACTATGTCAATGGCCTTGCACTCTCCTTTTGGATTTTCTTCTGTATTGCTTGGGAGAGTACTAGGAGGGATTTCAGTGATCCTTTTACTCAGCTGGCCCACTTGTGTCTCTAAATTTCTAATTGAGGACATTGTTTCATTCATGAAACTCACAGTGGCCTTAGATAGATCAGGGACTAAGTTTGCTAAATTAGAAGTATTTTGTTCAGGGTTCTCTGTCTGTTGCTGAGTGGATGATGGAAAAGGTTTACTATTGTTAAACCTATTTCTTCCACCATTATTAAAGCCTTGTTGAGGCTTTTGATCCATCTATGAGAGATTTTGGTGATTTCTCCATGAGGGGTTATAGGTGTTTCCATATGGTTCACCCATGTAATTCACCTCTGCTATTGCAGGGTTCTCAGGATCATAAGCTTCTTCTTCAGAAGATGCTTCTTGAGTACTGTTGGATGCAGCTTGCATTCTATTCAGACTCTGAGAAATCATATTGACTTGCTGAGTCAATATTTTATTCTGGGCCAATATGGCATTCAGAGTATCAATTTCAAGAACTCCCTTCTTCTGAGGCGTCCCATTACTCACAGGATTCCTCTCAGAAGTGTACATGAATTGGTTATTAGCAACCATGTCAATGAGTTCTTGAGCTTCTGCAGGCGTTTTCTTTAGGTGAATGGATCTACCTGCAGAAGTATCCAATGACATCTTAGCTAATTCAGACAGACCATCATAGAATATATCTAGGATGGTCCATTCTGAAAGCATGTCAGAAGGACACTTTTTGGTCAGTTGCTTGTATCTCTCTCAAGCTTCATAGAGGGATTCACCTTCTTTCTGTCTGAAGGTTTGAACATCCACTCTAAGCCTGCTCAGCTTTTGAGGAGGAAAAAACTTGGCTAAGAAAGCCGTGACCAGCTTATCCCAAGAGTTCAGGCTATCTTTGGGTTAAGAGTCCAACCACACTCTAGCTCTGTCTCTTACAGCAAAAGGGGAAAAGCATGAGCCTGTAGACTTCAGGATCTACTCCATTAGTCTTAACAGTATCACAGATCTGCAAAAATTCAGTTAAGAACTGAAAAGGATCTTCAGATGGAAGTCCATGGAACTTGCAGTTCTGCTGCATCAGAGAAACTAGTTGAGGTTTCAGCTCAAAATTGTTTGCTCCAATGGTAGGGATGGAGATGCTTCTTCCATGTAAATTGGAATTAGGTGCAGTAAAGTCACCAAGCATCCTCCTTGCATTATTATTATTTTCGGCTGCCATCTCCTCTTCCTGTTCGAAAATTTCTGAAAGTTGCTTGCTGGATTGTTGTAATTTAGCTTCTCTTAGTTTCCTCTTTAGAGTCCTTTCAGGTTCTAGATCTACTTCAACAAGAATATTCTTGTCTTTGCTCCTGCTCATATGAAAAAGAGGGGACAAAAAAATAATAATAATAGGGATCCTTTTTACTACAGTATAGAGGTCCCTGTGTGAGTAGAAGAAAAGAAGAAGAGAAAATATGAACTCAGAGAGAGAGAGGGGGTTCGGATTTTTGGTGAGTGAGGAAGAGATGTTAGTAAATGAATAAATAAATAGAAGAAGATGAGAGGTGAGAGGATTTTCGAAAATAATTTTTGAAAAATTGGTTAGTGATTTTCGAAAATTGTTTTTTTAAAAAAAGTTAGTAATTTTCGAAAATTAAGATCAAAAATTAAAATAATTAGTTAATTAAAAAGAAATTTTGAAAAAGAGGGAAGATATTTTCGAAAATTAGAGAGAGAGAGTTAGTTAGGTAGTTTTGAAAAAGATAAGAAACAAACAAAAAGTTAGTTAGTTAGTTGAAACAAATTTGAAAATCAATTTTGAAAAGATAAGAAGATAGGAAGTTAGAAAAGATATTTTAAAATCAAATTTTTGAAAAAGATAAGATAAAAAGATATTTTTGAAAAGATATGATTGAAATTAATTTTGAAAAAGATTTGATTTTTAAAATCACAATTAATGACTTGATTCACAAGAAATCACAAGACATGATTCTAGAACTTAAAGTTTGAATCTTTCTTAACAAGTAAGTAACAAACTTGAAATTTTTTAATCAAAACATTAATTGTTGATGATATTTTCGAAAATTATGAGATAAAATTAAGAAAAAGATTTTTGAAAAATATTTTTTATAATTTTCGAAAATAAATAAAAAATGAAAAAGATTTGATTTTTGAAAAAGATTTTGAAAAAGATAAGATTTTTAAATTGAAAATTTGATTTGACTCATAAAAACAACTAGATTTTAAAAATTTTTGAAAAAGTCAAATCTAATTTTCGAAATTTTAAGAGAGAAAAAGAGGGGAAAGATATTTATTTATTTATTTATTTATTTTATTTTATTTTTGAAATTTTAATGATGAGAGAGAAAAACATGAAAAAAGATGCAATGCATGAAAATTATGGATCAAAGCAAGGAATGCATGTAAGAATGCTATGAATGTCAAGATGAACACCAAGAACACTTTGAAGATCATGATGAACATCAAGAACATATTTTTGAAAAATTTTTAATGCAAGGAAAACATGCAAGACACCAAACTTAGAAATCTTTAATGCTTAGACACTAAGATTTCAAGAATGCATATGAAAACACCATACAACACAAAACAAGAAAACATCAAGATCAAACAAGAAGACTTACCAAGAACAACTTGAAGATCATGAAGAACACTATGAATGCATGAATTTTTCGAAAATTTTATGCAAACTTTAAAATATGCAATTGACACCAAACTTAAAAATTGACTCAAGACTCAAACAAGAAACATGAAATATTTTTTTTTATTTTTATGATTTTATGATTTTTTTGGATTTTTCGAAAATTAATGTGAAAAAAAAAATAAGGATTCCAAAATTTTTAATATGAATTCCAGGAATCTTGTACTCTTATTCTAAAGCTCCAATCTGAGGGTTAGGCATGGCTTAATAGCCAGCCAAGCTTTAGTATGTAACTCAGACATGCCACAGCTGACATTCCAATTAACTTGCCTCTATGCTGATGATTGGAAGCCCCTATCCAAAAGAATTAGACATGGCTTTACAGCCAGCCAGGCTTTCAACATGCTTCATGAAACTCTAGAATTCATTTTTAAAAATTTTAGAATAATTTTCGAAAACAGATGAGAGATTTTTGAAAGATTTTTGAAGAAATTTTTTTTTTTGAAAACTTTTTGAAAATAAAATAAGAATAAAATTACCCAATCTGAGCAACATGATGAACCGTCAGTTGTCCAAACTCCAACAATCCCCGACAACGGCGCCAAAAACTTGGTGCACGAAATTGTGATCTCAGGCAACGGCGCCAAAAACTCTGTACGCACGTCTTAATAAATTGTTTTTCATTCACAACTTCGATACAACTAACCAGCAAGTGCACTGGGTCGTCCAAGTAATAAAACTTTACGTGAGTAAGGGTCGATCCCACGGAGATTGTTGGTATGAAGCAAGCTATGGTCACCTTGTAAATCTCAGTCAGGTGGATATCAAATAGTTATGGAGTTTTCGAAAATAAATAATAGATAGACAGAAAATAAAGATAGAAACACTTATGTATATCATTGGTGAGAATTTCAGATAAGCGTATAGAGATGCTTTCGTCCCTCTGAACTTCTGCTTTCCTGCTGTTTTCATCCAATCAATCCTACTCCTTTCCATGGCTGGCTTTATGTAAGGACATCACCATTGTCAATGGCTACTTTTCATCCTCTCTAGAAAATGGTCCGATGCGCTGTCACTGCATGGCTAATCGTCTAGAGGCATCACTGTGGCCAATGGCTGCATCCCATCCTCTTGTGAAAATGGTCCAAATGCTCTGTCACAGCACGGCTAAACATCTGAGGTTCTCGATCATACTGGAATAGGATTCACCCTCTTTTTGCGTCTGTCACTACGCCCAGCACTCGCGAGTTTGAAGTTCATCACAGTCATTCAATCCCAGAATCCTACTCGAAATACCACAGACAAGGTTTAGACTTTTCGGACTCTCATAAATGCTGCCATCAATCTAGCTTATACCACAAAGATCCTGATTAAGAGATCCAAGAGATACTCATCCAATCTAAGGTGGAACGAAAGTGGTTTTCAGGCACGCGTTCGTGGGAGAATGATGATGATTGTCACATTCATCACATTCATATTGAAGTGTGAATGAATATCTTAGAAGCGGAATAAGTTGAATCGAGTTTTTCCACTTCTCATACATTCACCCGAGAGTTGTGCCTGAAGTATGCCAACTTTGTGCCCAAGGCACGCGCACGCGCACCTTGCGCGTACGCGCCCCTCTCAAAATAAGCCATCGACGCGGACGCGCCATGTACGCGTACGCGCCGCCTCCATTTCATCAATCCACACTTACGCGCACATGTCGCACACGCGTGGATTGCCCTATTTCACTCACCTCCTTTTCTTCTCCTCTTTCCATTTCTTTCCTTCTTCTCTTTTCTTTTCCATTCTTAAAATATCATCCAACACTACTAAGCATCATATAACACCATTTCCACTTGAAAACCAAGTACATGTTACGTTGCCTTCATGCATCTTAACTCTTTGAATTGCATGTTTTGGCCACCATTCATTCATCATCCATTGTTAGGCAATTGTACATTATCAATGCATTTTTTTTAGGATGCTTGTTCTAATTGATCATCACCTATTTCATGCATTGAGATTTTTGAAATTGTGAAATTGGATCGAAAGCTTACCTAGTGACATATTTTTGAGCTTTGTAAAGCTTTGTGGACCATGCTTGCTATGTGATTGATTTTTGACTTCTATATCCTTTTTTTCTTAAGTTCCATAGCATCCATGTGTTTCACCTCTATGTCACTTAGGTGTTACAACAACTTCAATAAGTGTCATTGTTTGATGTGTGAGCTCTCTATACCATTTTGTTCATCAAATTTACTTACACATCAATCAATGTTCATGCATTATCCAATTTCACAATCGCTTGATTTTTGCTTGAATGCTTTTATGCTTCTTCACTACTTGTTGGGTTGTTTTAGCCTACAAGTCTTTTAAAGTATCTCAAGCACACTAGAATGAGTGAAGTACATGTTTTATTTTGTATAAATGTGACATGATTTTGAAATACTAGAGTGTGAGTTCTAAACCGCATGCAAGTTAGAACCCATACACCTATTTTTCATTAATGTCACACTAATTCACTCACTCAATTCTAGTGATTCACCTCATTCCAACAATTCACGCTTCCTCGCTTTTGTATGTTTTCATCTTACGGTGTCTATTTTATTTTTCATTATCGATGCACCATAAGCAAAAATGGAAGCAGAAGGAAGAACACGCAGCACCGGTTGACCTACCAGCTGAAGGTAGCAACTCGGAGAGTCGCCGTACCCCCTTGCTCATCTTTGAGTGCATCGAGGACGGTGCAAACTTTTAAGTGTGGGGAGGTCGTCCGACCGCTCGGCATGTTTGGGTGACAAGTTTCTAATCCCAACACTTTTGCATTTCATTTTTAGGTCTTTTAGGATTTTTAGTTGCATTTTCTTATTTTGCATATGTATATATTAAGATTAGTCAAAATCATGATATTTTCCAAGGATTTTATCTATAGGGCACCCCAATTGAAAAAAAAAATTAGAACTTGCTTGAATTATATACTTTGTGGAACATGATTTTTGAGCTAAGAACACAAGCATGTGAGATTTGAGCCTAATTATGTGGTTACATCATACATAACCACTTACTTTCATTCTTGTGTGCATTATTCTCTTCCTATGATTGTAATCTTTGATTTGTTTGATTCTTTATGTCCATTATTTTGTGTATACATGCATTTATATGATTGAGGCCACTGTTCAAAGAGCTCACTTACCCAATTAGCCTACCTTTTATCTTCCATTGTTAGCCGATTTTGAGCCTATACTTAACCCATTTGTTCTTAATTGTAGCACATTACAAGCTTAAGTGAAAAACAATAAATGTCCCTTGTTTGGATCTTTGATTAGCTTAGGCTAGTGAGAGTGTTTATCATTTGATTTTGGGAGAGTTGGGAACATTGGGTAGAGATAAAAGTGTGTTTTTGTAATTGTGTTGAGGATCTTGGGAATTGGGTACATACTCATGTATTAATCATGTGTAAACCATATGCATTGATGCTCTTGTATATATTTTAGTTTGAAAAAAAATTGAAAAAAAAAAATATATATATATATACAAAAAAAAGAGAAATAAAAAAAAGAAAGACTAATAAACCACTATTTCATGGTTTATATTGTGTTTTATTTGTGTGGTTTTATCATGATCTTTGCCCACTTATTCATTAAATAAGCATGCATTTATATTTCCTTCCTAAAGATGTTTTATGGTTGAAAACTTGCTTCCTAGAGACTTTTAATTATGTATTTTATTTCTCCCTTATTCCATTCGATGCCGTGATCTGTGTGTTAAGTGTTTCAGGCTTTATAGGGCATGAATGAGTTGGAGATTGGAAGGGAAGCCTACAAAAATGAAAGGAACACAAGAAATTGAGGAGATGACCAGCGAGAAGCGACGCGGCCGCATAGATGACGCGACCGCGCGGAAGAGAGCGATTTGCAGCGACGCGGCCGCATGGACGACGCGTCCGCGTGGCAAAGCATAAACGCGAATGACGCGTCCACATGAGCAACGCGATCGCGTGACGTGCGCGATCTGCATAATCTGCAGAATTCGCTGGGGGCGATTTTGGGCCCTATTTTGACCCGGTTTTCAGCCCAGAACAGCAGACTAGAGCCAGAGAACATGCAGAAACCAAAGACGACATTCATTCCGCATAGTTTTAGTTTTTAGATCTAGTTTTACTCCTCCTCTAGGTTTTCTCTCTACGCATTCATAGTTTTTAGGATAGGTTATTTTCATTGTTTTTGCATTGGGATATTGAGAAGAGTTATTTGCCTCATCAAGACTCCGACATTCTAGTTCGTTCTCTTCACTTGTCTCTTACTCTTCCATATTCCTTAATTTTATTTGATTTTACGATTGGATTATTTTAGCTTTTATTAATATAAGAATTACTTTTGCTTTTAATTAATGTTTTCATCATTACTTATCATGTCTTTCTTTAATTCCTACGTTGATGTTATGAATTTTACATTTACAATGAGTGAGTAGTTCCCTAACTTGATGGGGAGTTGATTGAAAGGAACCCTTGAGCGGAATATTCAAGAGAAAGGTTGTAATTGAGTTTATTGTTGGCTTGCTCTCTAGTTCCTAACACCAATCCTCCCAAGAGTGGATTGGAAATTGTGGATAGAACAGCATTCCAACTTGTTTGACCTCCCCTTACTTAGTAAAGGATAACTAAACGTAATAATTCTCAATTGTCAATTAATCCTGAGAGTATTCCATCAAGAATAGGGCTTCCATGTAATCAACTCCCAGTCAAGGTTTTTATTTAAATTTATATAAATTCTCCAATTTAATTTTCTGCCATTCAATCAAACATTTTTGAAAACATTCTGATTAATAAAATAGCACCCTTTCCTGCAACTCGTTGGGAGACGACCTAGGACTCATACTCCCAGTATTTTAATTTTATTTTCTGTGACACCCTTCTAAATTGATAAGCCGGATTTTTGGCGAGTTAAGAACTATACTTGCAACGTATATATTTTAACAATTTTTAATTCGCTAATTTCTGCCCGCATCAATTTTTGGCGCCGTTGCTAGGGAGTTGCAATAGAGTGCTATAGTTGTTAATTGGAATTTATTTATTTGCATTTTTATTTTATTTTGCTATTATGAGCTGCTTGTTTCTTTCGTTAGATGACGCGTTCACTTCCTGATCCAAGCTTGCCAATATTCGATCCTGAGATTGAAAGAACTATTTCACGAATAAGGCAAGCTAGGCGTCGGTTAGTCCTCTCTGAGGGCGGATTTGAAACGCCATTTGAGGAAGAAACCAGCCCCCGTTCTACTGATTCGGTTGTTTTACATACAGGTAACATGGCAGCAGCCAGAAGAGTTACTATCCAGGAGGCTGGAGCCCCTGATTTTTCAATGCAACCGTTCCAAGCGCATCATCCAGCGGTGGCTACAGATTTTGAAATAAAGACCGCACTGCTCAATTTGATGCCCAAGTTTCATGGCTTACCTGCTCAAGAGCCCATCAAGCACCTGAGAGATTTTCAGGCAGCCTGCTCTACTGTCAGGCGTGATGGTGCGAATGAAACTTCAATTTTACTGAAAGCCTTCCCGTTCTCTCTTGAGGGAAAGGCAAGAGAGTGGTACTACACTCAACCCGCAGTAACTGTATCCAGCTGGGATACACTCAGAAGAGAGTTTTTGGAAAAGTTCTTTCCAGCTGAAGTTACTGATAAACTGAGGAAAGACATTTCCATGATTGTTCAGGATGAATCCGAGACACTTTATGAGTACTGGGAGCGCTTCAATAATCTTCTGAAAGCATGCCCCCACCATATGATTGACAAGATAGTGTTACTCGGATATGTCACTGATAAACCCATATTTCATGAGTTCTTTTGTGCTTAATTTGAGTGATTTATACAATCCCTCACCTACTTATTCACATTAATTGCATGGTTTTACTTTCCCTTCCTTATTATGTCATATTGTGAAAAACATGTTTCCTAAGCTTTAAAAATTAATTATTTTAATTACCTTTATTTCCATTCGATGCCGTGATTATTGTGTTGAGTAGTTTCAGATTTTCTAAGGCAGAATGACTTAAAGGATGGAAAAGGAAACATACTAAAATGGAAGGAGAAAGAAAAATGGAGCTTTAAGGAAACTGGTATCCACGCGATCGCATGGATGACGCGATCGCGTGCCAAGCACGAATCAGCAGTGACGCGGCCGCATCACTGACGCGGTCGCATGACTGATGCAACTGCGTGACAAGGAAAAGCTCTGAATGACGCGACCGCGTGACCCACGCGGACGCGTGACAGAGGCCACGTATCAGAATTCACAGAATACGCCCCCAGCGAATTCTGAAGCCCTTTTTGGCCCAGATCCAAGTACAGACAGCATAGACCAGAGGTTATAAAGTGTGGGAATGCACCCATTCAAGAGAGAGCTCGCATATTTTACTTTTCAATGATTTAGATTTAGTTGAGAGGGAGATCTTCTCTCTCTCTCCCTTAGGATTTAGGATTTCTTCTTGTTTAAGAGTGACTCTCAATCCAGGTTTTATATTTCCTTGTTTTAAACTTCCCTTTCACTTTATTTATTTATTTCAGTATCTGAGTTGGCTATTTACCCTTATAATAGGATCTAAGAATTCTTCCATGTTACAGACTGTTATTTGAATTAATGATAATTGAGGTATTTTCAGTTTATGATTGTTCTCTTTGATTAAGTTACCATTACTTCCCATCTGAGGATATTTTTATTATTCCAGCAATTTTACTATTTCCCCTTTTGGTCCTGGTTAAGAATTCAATAACTCAACAGTTATTAAACTCAACATAATTGATAATCGTTATCTTGCTGATTGAGCTGAACTTAAGTAATCCTAACCTTTTCTTAGGAAATAAATAGGATTCAAAGGTCAATTTAATTAGCCCCTTGACTTTCCTTTGCCCTAGTAAAGGTTGACCAAGTGGAGTCTAGATTCAACCTTCATTATAGTTGAGAGAGATAACTACGTTGGACCTCCAACTTCTCTTACCTTACCAAAAGTTTGCTTTACAGTATTTATTTATTTTAACTGCCATTTACTTTGCTTGTCATTCAATTTACTTACCTCTCATCTTCCAAACCCCGATTACAACCTTTATAGCCAATAATAAGAACATACTTCCTCGCAGTTCCTTGAGAAGACGACCCGAGGTTTGAATACTCGGTTAACAATTTCTAAACGGGTTTGTTACTTGTGACACCCAACACGTTTGTACGAATGGATTTTTGTTGGTTTAGAGACTATATCTACAACGCGACTGTTTCTATGAATCGCTTTACTGGTAAAAATACCTGACGTCAAAATGGCGCCGTTGCCGGGGAACTGCTAACGTGTGCCTTATTATTGGTTATTGTAAATATTTTTCTTTTGCTTGCTTATTTATTTTTCTTTTTCCTTTTTATCTTTATTTGCTACTATAAACTCTCACCCCTCTCGCTTTTAGTTTGGTTCTAATATTGTTAAAGGAAATAGAAGTTACAGCAGGAATGTGTATCAAGGTCAGACCAATCAAGGATGGATGGAACCAAGAGGATCTAATCAACCCTTTTGGCAGCAACACCCTCCGTGATATCCTGGACAAAGACCATTCCACAGTGCATACCCAGCTGAAAGACATGGTGGACAATCTTGTAACTACCAACAAGCCCCACCCCGTGCATATAAACCATCCTTTCAACATAACCTCGAACCACCACACTCACAAGCTTCTCTTCACCATTCGCCACCATATGATCCTTCTTTACCCCAATACCAATCCAATCGTTCCCAATCACCACCACTTTCCTTTGTATCATGTCCAAGTCCAGCAACCCGAGAAGCAAAAGATCGCCTAAGAGAAACAGTAATTAAATTTCAAACAACCATTCAACAACTGGAGCAAGCGATGATTCAATGGGCTTCTAGGCGCTCAAATATACAAGGATCAACCACAGCTCCATGTGGACAGCCCAATGAAGAGTAGAGCATGAAGGAATTGCCAGAAACTCCAGTGGACAAGACAGAGCATGAATTTATACTAGAACAAGTAGAAGAAGCTGTCATTGTTCAAGAAAAAGAGTTGGTTGAAGATCTAGGAGATGCTGAACTTCCATGGGAATCCAGAATTGAGGAAAACTCCGTCCAGGATGCTACAGTTGATGCTAAGGAGGATACTGTACAATCTCCAAGGCAAGTCGTTTATGAAGAATCAGACGGAATAATCCAAGAAACAAATTCCCTCGATAATGATAGTCACAAGTCTAACTCTCTTAGTGATGAACTTGCATCCGCAAGTGAATTCTCTGAGATCGAAGAATCTTCCCCAAGTGAATATGAAGATGATGCGGAGGTAGATTTCTCTCAACCTCCAATCTATGACTCAAGTGATGAGGAAGACATAGAAGACTTTGACCAGGACATAGATACAATTGAAGATCTTTGTAAAGAAGTGGAGGAATTCACAGAAGAGCACAAAGAAATGGAATTTGCAGAACCACCAAAAACACCTATCCCAAGGCCATTACCACCTAATACAAGCTTAAAGTGGGTACAATCCTTAACTTATAATTTTACTTATTCACTTGAATATGGTTTGCTTGAAACATATGGCCAGCTTAGAGCTCTTTGCGGCTTTAAGAGTAAGAGGGAAATGGCTCGTACTCAGAGCTGGTGCACAAGGTTCAATAAGGTTCCACGCTTCACCTTGAAGTACACGGATTGGTATCATGCTCAATTGCATGGATCACGGAGAACGTTTGGTCACCAAGGTGAGATTCTACTTTTTAACCCGCCCGAATGGAAACATGCAGATCAAGACGGAGGCGGATTTAAAAGCAAGGCTTGGAATCCTGGACTCTATCCTGACATTCGTAGTCCCGGGAGCCTGAAAATCTGTTTGGAGCAGCTCAGAAGCTTTGCATGCTTAGTTTGGGACCCCGGAGGCTATTGGCATTCCAAGCACTGATGGAGATTTTTAGACGAATTTAAACATAAGCCACCATAACAGGATACTCCTCCAATGTCCAACTTGAGGACTTTAACTAAAAGTGCTAGGTGGGAGACAACCCACCATGGTATGGTCGCTTCTTTTTCAATTTATTTCTTGTTAAATGCTTTCATTTTTCCTTTTTCATTTTAATCTATTAAACCTGGAATCATGTATAGCATTCATGTTAATCATTGCATTCTGCATTTTTCATGCATATTAAAAAAAAAGGGTGCACGACGCGACCGCATGCCCCATGCGATCGTGTCATATTGCGAAAAACACCACCCGCGCGACCGCGTGACCCACGCGGCCGCGTGATATATATATCGGCGTAAGGATCCAACGAACAGAAAGTTAGGCTGGAATCGCGCGGCCCTTGTGCGTTTTGCACAAATTGGCCCACGCGATCGCATGCCCCTTGCGATCGCGTCACTTGCACAATACCAATCCCACGCGACCGCGTGAGCAACGCAATCGCGTCGCATGGATTGCACATCACCCCAAAAGGAGACAGAGAGTTGCGCTAAAACGGCGTTGGAGTCGTACGTTTAGCACGAATTCCAGCGACGCGATCGCGCGACCCACACGATCGCGTCACCCCTCTTTCCCCCCTCTCATGCGATCGCGCCGTCCACGCGATCGTGTCACTCCCATTTTCGCCTCAACCACGCGACCGCGTGCCCCACGCAGCCGCGTGGATTCGAAAATATAACCCCCCCAGCCATGCGAACCCTATCAGTTGCGAAGCCCCCCACCCCCAACCCTCTTCTCCCTCTCTGCTTCTTCTTCCTCCAGCCACCACCCAACACCACCCAGCCGCTACCGCGCCCCCACCCAGACGCCGCCGCCGTCCAGACACCGCCGCCGCAACCACCTCCCCTCCCTTCTTCTCCCTTCCTCCTCTCTCCTCCCCTCTCCACCACTGCCAACCGCGACCACCGCCCACCACCGCCGGCCATCCAGCCGTGCCCCCTCTCTCCGCCACCCACCCGCAGCCCCCCTCCCCCTTCTATCACTCACCCTAAACCCTCTCCGCCACTTTCCCCCTCAGCCGCCACCGCGACGCCGTGCCCCGCCACCACACCGGACGCCGCCGAAGCCACATTCTTCCCCGTTCTACCCCTCCCGCCTACCAGGTTCCGCAAATCGCAACCCCCTTTTATCCGTTCATCATTTTTCTGTAATTTTTTTCCGTTTCTGTTCATCATTAGGATAGATAGATATGCATGTTGTAGTGGAATTTTTAGGTTGTTAGGTAGCTTAGGCTGTGGTTAATGGATCTAGGTCTGTTTACTTGCACTGTTCCTGTTTATATTTTAATCATAACTGCAATTTTGCTGTTCCTGTGACCTCGTTCATATGCTGTGATTTCTTGCAATTGCTGCTTGTTAATCCAAATTTTCCTGTTTCTATACATTACTGGTAACTGCAGCTAGTTTTTAATTCTTATGAACTGCTATGATTGCTGTTTATTTTCCGGGACAATCCGATTTTAGCCGGAATGCTGCCCAAATTTTTTTAAAATTGTTTTCATTCATGTTTTGGTTTGGCATTTCTGAACTCTGTTTTACTCTGCTTTACCCAAACCAGTTCATGAATGCTATGGCAGACTTTCTTATCCTCTTTGATTTCCTAGTTCATAAACTGCATTTGTGATTCACTGATTCCAATTTTTGCTTTCTTTATTTCTATTTGAATCAGCATTACCCTGTTTTCCTTGTTCGATTATGAGTACTTTTATTCTTACCTGTGAATCCTTGTTATATGGAATTTTTCTATGCCACTTACTTTAACCCGCACTTTACTAACTCACTAATTTTAATTTACTAATTTCTTTTTCTAATTCTAACCATACTAACCATTTTGATCTCTTTTCTGTTTATTTTCACTTTCCTCTAACTTTCTAACCATGGCATATTGTTTATTTTTCCATTTAACATAAATTCAATCACATTTCATTTACTCATTTTCCTTATTCTATTTCTCCCTTGCTGCTCTAAGTTTCCTTTGTTTAATTGCCTATTTGCTTTCCTATTTTATCCATATCCTGGTTTTCTGTTTTTCAGGATGTCTGCCTCACAAAGGAGAGGAAAAGGCAAGGCTACTGGCAAGCACAAGAGAGGAGATTCCTCCCAGTCCATCATTGCTCTAATACACGATTCTTCATGGCAGGAGAAGAACTTCACACAGCAGGAAAAAGCTGACCAGCTGCTCCTTGCGACTGATCCTATAAAATTTGCAAACCGGTACTGTGAGCTAAAGTACCCGGCTTTTGCAAACTCCAGAAATCTATACCTGGAGTGAACTCTGAAGATTCCAGAAGCACTCCAGCAGTACACCACTGAGCAAATCAAGCAAAGGGGCTGGTTCTTTCTGGAGAGAACACTGACAGAGGTAAATGCATCTTGGGTACGGGAATTCTACTGCAACTACTATCTCACTACCCTGGATGTAGTAAACCTGAGAGAAAAACAAATTCTGGTCACTGAAGAGACCTTAGAGGATATTCTCCGGCTCCCAGCCAAGTCTGATCAGCCTGATGGTTATTCAAAGGCCGAGGAGGACATGCGTCAGATGCAGTTTGATTGGGATGCTGTAAAGGCACGGATAGCTCTCGACCCGATAGTCCCTTGGGAGATGGGTCAGGATACTACCATGCCTAGAGGGATCAAGAGAACATACTTAAACGATGAGGCTTGGTTATGGCATCAGATCTTGAGTAATTATGTGATGCCGAGTACTCACGAGACGGAGATCCCGGCTGCTATGATCACCCTCCTTTGGTGTGTGCTGGAGGGCAAGGACCTTTATCTGCCACGTTTCGTTCGGCACTATATGGCTAGGATCCACGTCCGAGGCACCTTCCCCTTTCCATATCTAGTTACACAGCTTGGCCGTCGAGCTGACGTGCCATGGGAGGCTGCCGATGAGAGACCACCAGCAGCGGATTGCAGGAAGATCATTCCGCACAGCCGGAACTTCTTAGCCTTGGGCCACAGACCAGCACCATTCACTGCTACTGATGAGTCATCCCCACCGTCTGCTAGACCCTCTTCCTCCAATGCTGCACCACCTACCCCTGCTACCACCACTGCACCTCCACCTGCTACAGAGCCCGTCTATCATCTGGTGCACCATTTGTTTCGACGACTTGACCAGATGGAGCGTCGCAACAAGCGGCGCTATGAGCACCTAAAGCTGATGATACGATCCGGCGACATCCCCTCCGAGCCCGACACACCATCCGAGGCATCTGAGGAGGAGGCGGATGCACCCGAGGTAGAGACCCATCCCCAGGAGGCAGCACCAGCCGCACCACAGGCAGCGGTCCCACATCAGATTGAGGCTGCGGATCTTGAGATCCCGATCCAGTCAGCACCTCCTCCACAGCAGCCAGACCCTCAGCCCACCACCACCACTGAGACTCCAGCTACCATCCCTCCCAGTGATGACACTCCTTCACACCCGGCTTGATTGAGCATCGAGGACGATGCTTCCTTTTTAAGTGTGGGGAGGTCGCCATCTCTGGCGTTTATTTTGGTGAACCACTACATACGTTTTCTTTTATTTTGGATATTTTTCTGTATTTTTCTTTTTATTGATATTTTCTGAGTACTTATACATTGCTTTTATGTATTTTTACTCTATTTTCTGCATTTTGCATCTTTAGTTCATATTTTAGCCATTTAGTTTATTTTAGTTATTTAGTTTAGTTTGCAATTCTGATTTATTAGTGGATTAATTAGTATAGTTTACCCTTTTTAGCATAAGATAGTATAGTTTAAAATTGAAAAATATAAAAAAGAAGTAAGCTAGGAAATTGAACATAACAGATTTAAATCCACAAACCTTATATATAGTATTACATGATGTAGTTAAGCTGACAACATTTCATCAAGGAGGAATATTAAAACTTTAAAAGCTACCCTAAATAATTTTTTTATGAGAATAATGGAAATTTTTAACTAAACCTGCATACAATATATAAATGATATATGATGCTTGAGTTAGAGAACACACAGCCTGTGAGTCTTGAGCTTAATTGTATGGTTGCATTCAAACCATAATTTCATTTCTGTGTGTTTCATTTCTTTTTATTCTAATGTTCTTCACTTTGCTTTAATCTATATGTCCAATTGTAGAATATAGAATAGATACATACCAAGAGAATGATTGAGGCCATCATTTGATTTTAGCTCACTTACCCCAAATTAGCCTACCTTTTACATCACCCTTGTTAGCCCCCTTGAGCCTTTTAAAACCCCTTTATTTTATTTAGCCAAATTACTAGCCTTAAGCAGAAAAACAAAAGAAAATCTCAAGTGAATCCTTGGTTAGTTTAAGATAGAAAATTATGAATAGAGTTAAATGTGGGAAACCTTTTGGGAACATGGATGATAGAAACAAAAGGTAGAGAAATTAAAATGAATAAAATAAATTTGGAAAGCATGCTCATGAAAAAATCAAAGCGATTTGATTGCCA
This sequence comes from Arachis ipaensis, assembly GCF_059453495.1. NCBI lineage: Eukaryota > Viridiplantae > Streptophyta > Magnoliopsida > Fabales > Fabaceae > Arachis > Arachis ipaensis. The sequence goes on along the minus strand of NC_142443.1, from coordinate 98,258,036 downwards.
TGTGCCTTGAAAAAAAAATATATATATAATAAAAAAATTTGTTTTTTTTCAGCATTTAATAAAAGGGGATACAAAAGAAATTCCCCAATGCAAAATAAAAACAATGCACATGGGATAAAAATAAAAAGTGAAACATGAGCATGTAACAATAAGTGGGATAATGTGGGAGAATAGGTAAAGAAATTTTATCTTGCTAAATATGTATGTTAGGTGAGATCTTAGTCTAATTAAGGATTCACTTATTAGCTCACTTAACCCTATACATAAATCCTTACCTTTACCTTGGCCCCATTACAACCTCAATTAAAGACCTCATGACTTTTTGGTATGACTATGTTCTATAATTGTTGATTGGTTAGATGAAGAACAAAGCTATAGAAAGTAAGAATAAAAAGAAAAATAGAGTGAATAAACCCAATAAACACTGAGTGACTAGAGAGTAAACACAAAATCCAGTGAGGGTTCTATAACTCATCAACATATATCTGTGCTTATATTTACTAATTGTTTTGCGAGTTTGTACAACGTTTTCTTTCCCATCTCATTTGCTAAAATGCTTTATTATTTAAGGGTAGGCTATATATATATATACATGACTCTTTGAGAATATGAATTAACTTGACTACATGTAAGCTTTATATATAAGTGAATAATTTAGAGTTGCATAATGCATCATTCATTTAGGTAGTTGCATTTAAATTAGGTTGCATTGCATGACATTCCATCACTTTAACCTTAATTGTTTACCTTGGATTTAGCATGAGGACATGCTAGTGTTTAAGTGTAGGGAGGTTGATAAACCCATATTTCATGAGTTCTTTTATGCTTAATTTGAGTGATTTATACAATCCCTCACCTACTTATTCACATTAATTGCATGGTTTTACTTTCCCTTCCTTATTATGTCATATTGTGAAAAACATGTTTCCTAAGCTTTAAAAATTAATTATTTTAATTACCTTTATTTCCATTCGATGCCGTGATTAGTGTGTTGAGTAGTTTTAGATTTTCTAAGGCAGAATGACTTAAAGGATGGAAAAAGAAACATACTAAAATGGAAGGAGAAAGCAAAACGGAGCTTTAAGGAAACTGGTATCCACGCGATCGCATGGATGACGCGATCGCGTGCCAAGCACGAATCAGCAGCGACGCGGCCACATGACTGATGCGATCGCGTGGCAAGGAAAAGCTCCGAATGACGCGACCGCGTGACCCACGCGGACGCGTGACAGAGGCCACGTATCAGAATTCACAGAATACGCCCCCAGCGAATTCTGAAGCCCTTTTTGGCCCAGATCCAAGTACAGACAGCATAGACCAGAGGTTATAAAGTGTGGGAATGCACCCATTCAAGAGAGAGCTCGCATATTTTACTTTTCAATGATTTAGATTTAGTTGAGAGGGAGATCTTCTCTCTCTCTCCCTTAGGATTTAGGATTTCTTCTTGTTTAAGAGTGACTCTCAATCTAGGTTTTATATTTCCTTGTTTTAAACTTTCCTTTCACTTTATTTATTTATTTCAGTATCTGAGTTGGCTATTTACCCTTATAATAGGATCTAAGAATTCTTCCATGTTACAGACTGTTATTTGAATTAATGATAATTGAGGTATTTTCAGTTTATGATTGTTCTCTTTGATTAAGTTACCATTACTTCCCATCTGAGGATATTTTTATTATTCCAGCAATTTTACTTTTTTCCCTTTTGGTCCTGGTTAAGAATTCAGTAACTCAACAGTTATTAAACTCAACATAATTGATAATCATTATCTTGCTGATTGAGCTGAACTTAAGTAATCCCAACCTTTTCTTATGAAATAAATAGGATTCAAAGGTCAATTTAATTAGCCCCTTGACTTTCCTTTGCCCTAGTAAAGGTTGACCAAGTAGAGTCTAGATTCAACCTTCATTATAGTTGAGAGAGATAACTACGTTGGACCTCCAACTTCTCTTACCTTACCAAAAGTTTGCTTTACAGTATTTATTTATTTTAACTGCCATTTACTTTGCTTGTCATTCAATTTACTTACCTCTCATCTTCCAAACCCCGATTACAACCTTTATAGCCAATAATAAGAACATACTTCCTCGCAGTTCCTTGAGAAGACGACCCGAGGTTTGAATACTCGGTTAACAATTTCTAAAGGGGTTTGTTACTTGTGACACCCAACACGTTTGTACGAAGGGATTTTTGTTGGTTTAGAGACTATATCTACAACGCGACTGTTTCTATGAATCTCTTTACTGGTAAAAATACCTGACGTTAGTCACACAGGGCATGAGGCCCCAAGATAAGACCACATTGGAAAGTGCTAGCAATGGGTCTATGAAGAAGTACAAGACCACTGATGAGGCGTGGCAATTGATCAGTGATTTAGCTGAATCTACTAGGAATCACAGGCAGAAACAAAGCCGTTCAAAAGCTGTTGCAGAAGTATCCTCTAGCAGAGAGACTGCTACTCTAACTCAGAGTATCTGTGAAATGACTAACTTGCTGAAGCAAATGCAATTGAATCAACAACAAGTTCAGCAAGCTCAACCTTCTCCAGCACAACAAAATCAACAGTTAGTCCCACAAAGAGTCTACAGAATCTGTGCAGATTACAGCCATTATACTGATGAGTGTCCGTAGCTCCAGCAGGAAGATAACACCGTGGCAGCCACTCATAACTTCTATGACTGCCCCAACCAAGGGTACAATCAAGGTGGTAATTACAACCATGGATGGCAGGACAATTCTAACCAGAATTGGAGGGACAACAATAACAAAGGAGGCAGAGATAATCAGGGATTTCAGAGGTGGAATAATAACAACAACAGGCAGCAGAATCAGAATCAGAATCCGAATCAAAATCAGCCTTACAGAGCATCTCACCTGAAGCAACCCCAAGTACCACAGGATACCCAACAGCAGACCTCTCAATTTACTTATCCTTCTTCATCTGCCAATGATGACTTACTACAATCTATTGAGCGGAGACACCAGACCATGGAAAATAACATTAATGCCACTTTAAATGGTCTGACTGCTACCCTGCAGGCTCTTGTCTCCCAGATTGGATCAATGACTAACTCTAATAATCAACCTTCGAGCTCCAGTGGAATCGCCTCTCAACCATTACCCAATCCCAAGGGTGGTATCAATGCTATCACCCTGAGGTTCGGAACCACACTGCGAGAGAGGAATCAAGAGGAGCCAAGCCCACCAGAACACACCTCAACTGAAGAGGTAGTGGAAATAGAAGATGTTGAAGAAGAAGAGGACATACAGGACACGGCTGAAGAAGAAGAAGTGCAACCACAGGAGGAGGCACCAAATGGCGCAGACACTGCAGAAGACACCACTCCCATTCCATTTCCACAACTTGCAAGAAAGCCCAAGAAGCAGCTGGAACCTGATCCCAAAATGGTAGAGATATTCAAAAAGGTTGAGGTAACTGTTCCCCTTTTTGATGTCATTCAACAGGTACCTAAGTATGCAAAGTTTCTAAAAGATCTATGTATCCATAAAGACAAAATTAATAAATTAGAAACTATTCCCTTAGGAAGTTCCATATCTGCTTTAATGGGAGGTTTACCTGAAAAGTGTAGTGACCCAGGTCCTTGCATGGTTAATTGTACTATAGGTGGTGTAGTATTTTCTGATTGCATGTGTGATTTAGGAGCATGTATAAGTATAATGCCTTTGTCTATATATGATATTTTGAGGCTCTCTCCCTTAAAAAGGTCGGCAGCTCGTTTTGTGTTAGCAGATAAGAGTAATATTACAGTGGCTGGAGTTGCTGAAGACGTATTAGTGGGCATTAAAAGACTCACGTTTTTCATTGATTTTTATATCTTGGAGATGCCCCAGAATGCCTCAGATAAGCCATCATCAATCCTACTCGGAAGACCATTCCTGAAAACCTCAAAGTTTAAATTAGATACTTTCTCAGGAACATACTCTTTTAAAATAGATGGCCGAGTAGTGATCTTCAATCTGAATGGAGTTATGAAGCATCCTCCAGAGAATCATTCTATCCTCCAGTGTGACATTATAGATGAAACCGTGGCAGAAATTCACCAGGAGGAATTTGAAGAGAAGCACACAGGACAAGGTCCAAGTGTGGGGACATTCTCAGAGGACAATGACAGTGCCTTACCACTGTTACTAGCTCCAGACAATCCAGAGCCTGAACATGATCAGAAGTTAGAATTAAAACCCCTTCCTCCACACCTCAAATATGCTTACCTTGAAGACGGGCAGAAGTTTTCGGTTATCATTGCAAGGGAGCTCACTTCCTAACAGGAAGAACAGCTACTTGGTGTGCTGAGGAGGCATAAAAAGGCAATTGGTTGGAATTTGGCAGATATAGTGGGCATCAACCCTCAAATCTGTGAGCATAGAATATTTTTAGAAGAGGGAGCAAGACCTGTCCGTCAACCACAGAGAATACTGAACCCCACTATCCTAGAGGTTGTCAAGAAGGAAGTGACCAGATTATTAGAGGCAGATATCATCTATCCCATCTCAGACAGTGAATGGGTGAGCCCAGTACAAGTAGTGCCAAAGAAGTCTGGAGTCACTGCAGTGAAGAATGAGCATGGAGAGCTCCTAACAACCAGAGTTCAGAACGCCTAGAGGGTCTGCATTAACTACAGACGCCTCAACCAAACGACCCGTAAGGATCACTATCCTCTTCCATTCATTGACCAAATGCTGGATCGCCTGTCAGGTAAATCGCATTATTGTTTCTTAGATGGTTACACAGGTTATTTCCATATTCATATAGCTCCTGAGGATCAGGAAAAGACCACTTTAACATGTCCTTTTGGGACTTATGCTTACAAGAGAATGCCCTTTGGCTTGTGCAATGCACCAGCTACTTTCCAAACGTGCATGATGAGTCTTTTCTCTGATCTTATTGAGGACTGTATGGAAGTCTTTATGGACGATTTTAGTGTATATGGCGATTCTTTTAGCCTTTGCTTAGTTGGATTATCTAAAGTATTGGATAGATGTGTCAATACAAACCTTGTGCTAAATTTTGAAAAATATCACTTTATGGTTAAAAAAGGAATTGTACTAGGACATGTTGTGTCTAATATTGGCATTTCTGTAGACCCAGCAAAGGTGGATGTTATTTCTACTTTACCTTACCCCTCTTCTGTGAAGGAGGTCCGTTCTTTCCTTGGCCATGCAGGTTTTTACAGGAGATTCATAAAGAACTTCAGTAAGGTAGCACTTTCCTTATACAGAATACTACAGAAAGACATTGAGTTTGAGTTCAGTGAAAATTGCAAACAAGCATTTGATAAGCTGAAGACCGCACTGACTCGAGCCCCAATTATAAGAGGACCAGACTGGGGCTAACCATTTGAGATTATGTGTGATGCTTCGAACCATGCAGTAGGAGCAGCACTGGCTCAACGTGAAGGTAAGGACCCCTTTGTTATTGCTTCTGCGTCTAAAACTTTAGATGCCGCTCAGTCTAATTATACTACTACTAAGAAAGAGCTTCTTGCTATTGTTTTTGCTCTGGATAAATTTTGAGCCTATTTACTTGGTACGAAGGTAGTAGTGTATTCAGACCACGCAGCTCTAAAGTATCTATTATCTAAAAAGGAGTCTAAACCAAGGCTTATACGTTGGATACTGCTATTACAAGAATTTGATTTAGAAATTAAGGATAGGAGTGGTAACCAGAATTTAGTGGTAGACCACTTGAGTCGCCATGAGCACATTACAGATGATCCCACTCCTATAGCTAATAATTTTCCATTTGATAACCTGCAAGCAGTATCTGAGATAGTCCCTTGGTATGCACCTATAGCTAATTATTCAGTTAGCCGTACCTTTCCTCCAAACTTTTCTAAGCATCAAAGAGACAAGCTAAAAAGTGAGTCTAAATATTATATATGGGATAACCCATATTTATGGTGAAGTGGCGCTGACCAGGTAATTAGACGGTGTGTGCCTCAATCAGAATTCCAGTCCATCTTAGAGGCCTGTCACTCATCTGAGAGTGGAGGACATTTTGGCCCTCAAAGAACTGCCAGAAAAATCTTAGACTGTGGATTCTGGTGGCCTACTCTTTTTAGAGACGCCGCTGAATTTTGTAGATCCTATTTCCCATGCCAGAAATTTTGTAATATATCCAGGAGGGATGAGATGCCTCAGAAAATTATGCTTTTCTGTGAAATTTTTTATGTTTGGGGCATTGACTTCATGGGTCCATTTCCAAATTCTAATGGTTATATTTATGTTTTGTTAGCTGTGGATTACGTTTCTAAGTGGGTGGAAGCAATTCCTACCCGCACTGATGATGCTAACACTGTTGTTTCCTTTGTGAGAAACCATATTATTTGTCACTTTGGATCACCACGAGCAATCGTGAGCAATCAAGGCACCCATTTTTGTAACAGGAGACTAACAGGATTGATGAAGAAGCATGGGATAATTCATAAAGTTGCAACAGCTTACCATCCCCAAACTAATGGGCAAGCCGAGGTGTCAAATAGAGAGATAAAGCGTATCTTGCAGAAGATAGTAAAGCCTCATAGAAGAGACTGGAGCACCAGGCTACAAGATGCACTCTGGGCGTACAGAACAGCATACAAAACACCCATTGGGATGAGTCCTTTCCGCTTAGTTTATGGAAAAGCTTGTCATCTCCCTGTTGAAATAGAGCACAAAGCCTTTTGGACAGTAAAGGAATGCAATATGGGAATTGAAGGAGCCAGAGCTGAAAGGAAGTTGCAACTGCAAGAACTGGAAAGCCTTCGCCTAGAAGCTTAAGAGAATTCAAGACTATACAAGGAGAAGATGAAGGCTGTACATGATCAGCACATCAAGAGGAAAGAGTTCCAACCTGGGGACTCAGTCCTCCTTTACAAATCTCGACTGAGGCTCATGCCAGGCAAGTTGAGATCGAGATGGGAAGGTCCATACAGAGTAGAGAAGCCCGAACCATACGGAGTTTATCACCTTAGCCATCCTTCGAGCTCTGAACTTATCAAAGTTAATGGACATCGCTTAAAGCTGTACCATGGCGAGAAGCGAAAGAAAGACAAGGAACTCGAGATCTTCCGCTTGGAATACCCCCACATAACCAAAGACTGAGCTAGTGGAGCGTCCAACTTACGGACGTTAAAGCAAAGTGCTAGTGAGAGACAACCCACCATGGTATGATTGTTCTTTTAATTATTTTTAGTTTCCTTATTCAAATAACTTTTCTCTTTATTAGTATATTTCGTGCATCTGCATTCACATACTTTGGCTTTTGATTAAAAAAAAAAATTCCACGCGACGCGACCGCCTCAGTGACACGTCTGCGTCGCAAGGAGCTGGGGGAGAAATAAAAACGAACAGAGAGTCACGCGAGAGCGTGGCTGGAGGCGTGCCAATGGCACAAATTGTCCCACGTGATCGCGTCGCTGACGCGACCGTGTCATATGGGAATAATAGCCTCCCACGCAACCACGTGCCCCAAGCGGCCGCGTAACAAGGATTTCGGCGTAATAATGGTGCACAGCTGAAAGTTGTGCTAGAGTGGTGCTGGACTGGCGCTGGACGCGCAGTCCACCTCACGCGACCGCATGCCCCACGCGGCCGCGTCGTACCCCATAAACTGCCCACTCACGCGATCGCATGCCCCATGCGATCGCGTCACCCAAAATTTGGCATTTAATGATTTTGAACAGAGAGTTGTGCGAGTGCGAGGAGACCCTCGCGCCAATGGCACAAACTGGGTCACGCGACCGCGTGACCGACGCGACCGCGTCAATCACCTTAAGCGCAAGTCGCGCGACCGCGTGCCCCACGCGATTGCGTCGCTTGCGGCGCACAGTTTTCCTAATTTTGCCAAATATCATATCTTTTTTCTCCCCAAATCCTATTTTCTCTTTTCCCCCTTATTTCTTCTTCCTACCTTCCTCCTTCTTCCTCCTTTCTCACTTTTTACTTTCTCTCATCCCCATTAACAAGGTTTTTTCTCTTCTTCCCTCCTCACTTTTCTATTATTCTTCTTATTTTTACATGTTATCTTCTTTTTTTTTTACCTTCATTGTTCTTATTTTCTTTTTCTTTCTTTTTCCTTTTTACTTGGTGTATATGAGTCATTATTTGTAATTATATGCTTGTGGATTGTTATAAATTTGTTTGACAATTATATATTATTTTAAGGGATTACTTGCATGCTCATATTCTTATTTTCAAGAACTTATTCTACATGCATGCTATGTGTTTGTGAAAAAGCCCATATGGCATTATGAACTACTCTACATTATTCTACTCTAATATTCAATGCTTGCTTTTCACAAAATCCTTTCACTATTTTATTAATTGAATTTAATTGTCAATACAAACATGATAATTTGTTACGAATGATAACATATTTCAATTGCACATTGAATGCTTGATCTATGCTACTCATGCCTTTGCCTGCATGCCAATAAACCTCTTGCATTCCATTGTACCACCTGCACTTGCTATATTTCCATTGATGAGCTTTTCACATGTAATCCGGACCATGTGTTAACGCCATTCGTCTTTATTATGCATTGATTATCACTTACACCACCCTCTTCCTTGCTCTATCCCTTTAAATTTAATTTACTTTCTTTTCCCTTTTTCAGGATGGCCACCAAGAAAGGAAAGGAGAAAGCTACTGCCAAACAACCAGCAAGAAGAGGAACAAAAAGAGCATTAGTGGTAGGACCCTCTTCCACTGCAGTCAAGCCCTCAACAAAGAAGATTAAGAGGATAATAAAGGTTGATGATAAAGAAAGAGCCTTTCCAGCAAAGGACACTGCGCGATTCTCCAATCGCTACTGTGAGCAGATGTTCCCCATCCTGGCAGAAAGGAATTACAACAACGAATACCTTCTTCTCCTCCCGCCCAATATTGCTACCTTTGTTGAGTCGCAAATTGCCCGAAGACAATGGGATTTCCTACAGAGACAGCCAAGGCAGGTCAATCTTTCTTGGGTAGTCGAGTTCTACTCCAACTTCCACCTGCCAACTCTGCAGTCTGTCTCTGTTCGTCAGAAGCAAGTCCCCATTACAGAAGAGGCCATTCAAATAGCTCTAAGTCTTCCCCCTATTCTAGAAGGATTGGACACCTTTCAAGAAGCCGCACTCAAGCGCCAAATGTACCAATTTGACTGGGACGCTGTTCTCAGAGTTATCGCACTACCTGGAAGCCGATGGATCTACGGATACCATCATACCCGCCCTAAGGGAATTTTGGCTTCAGCACTTACCTTGGAGGCTCACGTATGGGCACAGATCATATCCTATTACGTTTTTCCGAGCACTCACGAGTCCTCCTTCACTACGGACATGGCCGTTCTACTATGGTGCATCCTTACAGACCAACCTCTGAATCTACCAAGACACATCCAGAATGCTATGGAGCACGTACAAATTGCGGGCAACTTACCTTTTTCTGCCTTAGTCTCAGATCTAGTCTCAGCAGCCGGAGTCTCCTACAGAGCTGGGGACACCAAAGTCATGCTTCCACGAGATGATCAGTATGTCCCTAACGAGAAATACCTCAGACTTTCAGCAACCACTATTAGCCAGCCTACTGAACCAGTTAAAGATATTCCTTCTTTAACACCCCAAGCACCTACAACAGTCCAACTGCTCCAGCAGATACTTGAAAAATTGGATCGGCAGGAACAGAAAGCTAAGATGAGAAAGTGCCGCAACAAGCGCCGATTCACATACCTCAAGGAGCTGATCATGGGAAAATTGAAGGACTCAGACACCCCGGACTCTACTTCTTTTACCAGCACAGGGAGCCATGATAGTCCCGACTGTGGAGATACTGCTACCAGCCCACCATTGTTCATGACAGATGGCACCGAGGACGGTGCAAATCCTTAAGTGTGGGGAGGTCGGTCAGTACCTGACTTTCAGAGATAATTTCTTTTCTGTACACCAATAAATTAGGATATTTAGTTAGATTTTTCTTTTATAGAATAGGATAAATTGCATAGTAATAGGTTAGTTGCATGCATGTTCTGCTTGATTGAAAAGACAATAAGTTTCTTCTAAGACTCTATCTTTGGAACAAAATTTCACTAATTTTAATTAAAAAAAATTTTAGGTTAAAATTGCTTGAAGTTGTAATTGGAACATGATTTTTGAGCTAAAGAACACACAACCTGTGAGATTTGAGCCTTTACGAATGGTTACATTATTTAACCATAATTATTTTATTCTTGTGTGTTTACCTCTCTATGATTGTAATATATATTTTGTTTCATCTTATATGTCCAATGTTTATTATATTTATATGCTTGCATATGATTGAGGCCATTATTTGTTTAGCTTACTTATCCAAATTAAGCCTACCCTTTTAATTACCTTTGTCAACCACTTTGAGCCTTTAAATCCCATTTGTTCTATATTTTACCACATTACTAGCCTTAAGCGGAAAAACAATTATACATCCCTATTTGAATCTTTGGTTAGCTTAAGATAGAAGTGTGTGTGTTATTTAAGTATGGGAAATTGTGGGAACAAAAGAATAATAAGGGAATGAGGATAATATACTGGGCATTTGGATACCTACTCATGTGAAACTATAAGAATAAAAAATCTATGTGCATTGATAAGCTATGTTTATTCTTATGTTTCTATGTTTAAAAAAAAATCCAAAAATATCTAATAAATAAATAAGGGGACAAAATTACCCCAATTTAAGAATTCAAAAGTCAATGCATGTATGATAAAAATTAAAATAAGAGTTGAAACATGAGTATGGAAAGTGAAAGGAAATTTCTGGGTAGCTAGGTGTGAATTCTAAAGTTATATAGAGTATGTATATAGGTTATGTTAAAGCTTGGGTTAATTAAAGATTCAAATTATAAGCTTCCCTAGCCATATATGCATCCTTATCCTTACCTTGGCCCCGTTACAACCTTGAAAAGACCTCATGATGTTTTCATTGGTATGTTAAATGTTGTTGATTGGTTAGGAGAAGAACAAAAATTGGAAAGCATGATTAGAGAAGGATAGAATGATTACCCTATACACTAGAGAGACTAGAGTGTACATACACCATCAGTGAGGGTTCCATGCTTGAATTTCTATGTTCTCTGCTTTCATGAGCTATCTTCTTGCATTTTTACCTGCTCTTACTTTATGAGAATTGAATTAGTGGAATTTGAATTATAATTGTTTTGAAAAACTTATTTACTATTGATCAAGTGGACAAGAATCATGTAGTTGCATTCATATATATAGTTGGCATTGCATTGCATTTCATAGGTTTTACATGTTCTTACTCATTTATTTTATCTCCTTCAATTAAGCATGAGGACATGCTAATGTTTAAGTGTGGGGAGGTTGATAAACCACTATTTCATGGTTTATATTATGTTTTCTTTGTGTGGTTTTATCATGATCTTTGCCCACTTATTCATTAAATAAGCATGCATTTATATTTCCTTCTTAAAGATGTTTTATGGTTGAAAACTTGCTTCCTAGAGACTTTTAATTATGTATTTTATTTCTCCCTTATTCCATTCGATGCCGTGATCTGTGTGTTAAGTGTTTCAGGTTTTATAGGGCATGAATGAGTTGGAGATTGGAAGGGAAGCCTGCAAAAATGGAAGGAACACAAGAAATTGAGGAGATGACCAGCGAGAAGCGATGCGGCCGCATGGATGACGCAACCGCGTGGAAGAGAGCAATTTGCAGCGACGCGGCCGCATGGACGACGCGTTCGCGTGGCAAAGCAGAAACACGAATGACGCGTCCACATGAGCGACGCGATCGCGTGACGTGCGCGATCTGCATAATCTGCAGAATTTGCTGGGGGCAATTTTGGGCCCTATTTTGACCCGGTTTTTGGCCCAGAACAGCAGACTAGAGCCAGAGAACATGCAGAAACCAAAGACGACATTCATTCCGCATAGTTTTAGTTTTTAGATCTAGTTTTACTCCTCCTCTAGGTTTTCTCTCTACGCATTCATAGTTTTTAGGATAGGTTATTTTCATTGTTTTTGCATTGGGATATTGAGAAGAGTTATTTGCCTCATCAAGGCTCCGACATTCTAGTTCGTTCTCTTCACTTGTCTCTTACTCTTCTATATTCCTTAATTTTATTTGATTTTACGATTGGATTATTTTAGCTTTTATTAATATAAGAATTACTTTTGCTTTTAATTAATGTTTTCATCATTACTTATCATGTCTTTCTTTAATTCCTACGTTGATGTTATGAATTTTACATTTACAATAAGTGAGTAGTTTCCTAACTTGATGGGGAGTTGATTGAAAGGAACCCTTGAGCGGAATGTTCAAGAGAAAGGTTGTAATTGAGTTTATTGTTGGCTTGCTCTCTAGTTCCTAACACCAATCCTCCCAAGAGTGGATTGGAAATTGTGGATAGAACAGCATTCCAACTTGTTTGACCTCCCCTTACTTAGTAAAGGATAACTAAACGTAATAATTCTCAATTGTCAATTAATCTTGAGAGTATTCCATCAAGAATAGGGCTTCCATGTAATCAACTTCCAGTCAAGGTTTTTATTTAAATTTATATAAATTCTCCAATTTAATTTTCTGCCATTCAATCAAACATTTTTGAAAACATTCTGATTAATAAAATAGCACCCTTTCCTGCAACTCGTTGGGAGACGACCTGGGACTCATACTCCCAGTATTTTAATTTTATTTTCTGTGACACCCTTCTAAATTGATAATGCAGATTTTTGGCGAGTTAAGAACTATACTTGCAACGTATATATTTTAACAATTTTTAATTCGCTAATTTCTGCCCGCATCAAAGACAGAATTGCAATAAAAAGGGGACAAAATGCCCCAAAGCAAGGTTCAATAAAAGTCAATGCATATGTGTGGTGATCAAAAAGAGAATGCATGAGTGTGTGAAAAAGTGAAGAATGGGTAGTTAGGTTTGTTTAAAATTGTATAGGTTGTCATAGGTTAGGTTGGAAGTTTAAGTTAATCAAAGATTCGAATTTCAAGCTCACTTGACCATATACATCCTACCTTGACCCTAGCCCCATTACAACATATGGGAAAGTCCTTATGATATTTGTATGCATGCATAAAGTAATTGTTGATTGTTAGATGAAAAATAAATCCTAGAAAGCATGATTAGGGGAGAATTGAGTGAATCAACCCCATACACTTGAGCGACTAGAGTGGATACACATCCGGTGAGGCTTTGATTGCTCAATTACATGTCTCCACCCATGATCATCTCTTTTCTTGCAAGTTTGTAAAATCTTTTTAATAATTCAATTCAATTATGGGTTGAGTGATTGATATTGCCTTAGCCCTTGTGTCTGTATATGTATTCTTGGGAATTGATTTATTTTGACTAAGTGGATGCATTCATGTAGATAGATTGCATATAGATAGGTTGCATGTAGTTAGTTTGCATTGAATAAATGTTGATGTCGCTTTGCTTCTTTCTTGATTTTAGCATGAGGACATGCTTAGTTTAAGTGTGGGGAGATTTGATAAACCCCAATTTTGTGGTCTATCTTGTACTTAATTTGGGGGATTTTATCACCTTTTCCCACATTTATTCAATGAAATTGCATGGTTTTGCAATTCTCCCTTGATTTGTGCTTAAATGTGAAAACATGCTTTTTAGGCCTTAAAATAGCTAAATTTAATTCACTTTAATTCCATTCGATGCCTTGATGTATTTGTTGAGTGATTTCAGGTTCATAGGGCAAGTATTGGATGGAAGAAGTGAGGAGAAAAGCATGCAAAGTGGGAGAACTCATGAAGAAATGAAGGAACCGTAAAGCTGTCAAGTCCGACCTCTTCGCACTCAAACGACCATAACTTGAGCTATAGAGGTCCAAATGAGGCAGTTTCAGTTGCATTGGAAAGCTAACATCCGGGGCTTCAAAATAATATAAAATTTGTCATATGTTACTTCGTGATCAGGGGCGCGCACGCGCCATGTACGCGTGCACGCCGATTCTGCCGTGGCCCACTAAGGTGAAATCGCCCCCAGCGATTTCTGAAGCACTTTGGGCCCAACCCAACTCATTTCTAATGCT